>NC_058134.1:131571062-131580318 GCF_016433145.1 Gracilinanus agilis
CTCTCTCTCTCTCTCTCTCTCTCACTCTCTCTCTCTCTCTCTCTCTCTCTCTCTCTCTCTCTCTCTCTCTCCCTCCTTCTCTTTCTCTCTCTCTCTTCCCTGCCTTCAATAGCACAACCACCCAAACAAATTTCCAGCATAATGTGTGTCACAGTCAGAGAGCCTTACACAAGAAAGTCAATGCTTTCCTGGGTATTTAGAAAAAGAACACTCCTACATGGGGGTACATTTTCTCTGTTAGACCACACAAAGCAAATCTCAGAGTTGAGGATATGATTCAAAAAAGGCACACTCTGTCTCTCAGAAAAATGGTAGCTTCCCAAATCCTTTCATATGAGTTTTTGTGTCACTGCCATTAGTGAAGGGAATAATGTCTAGGTGAAATATATTTTTATATTAAATCAATCAACAAGGATTTATCAAACGCTTAGTATGTGTTGGGCATTGTGCTAAGCTAGGAATACAAAGAAAGAGGGAAAACAAGGTATCTAAATAGATGCTATGAAATCTAATGCAAACCACTCTGTGTGAAAGCATACATGTTACAAATTATAAATATAATTTTTAAACTCAACAAATGCCAGTCACTATGAAGGCTGCCATTAAATAATATAGAGTTTTTTAAAATCCTCATCCCCAAATGAAACTTAAGCTCTTTTATCTTTTTTGGTTTGGCATAGAAATAATTTAAAGGAGCAGATACACTGGTGACTATTTAAATCCTTTACTTCTATACTAATGCATTTAGCACAAGTAAGCATAATAAAGAAATTAAAAGAAAACTTAAGGAAATAAATGCCATACATTAAGGAAGCCTCAAATGTGATGTTCAGAGAAATAAAGCCTGCAAAAGTTAGAAGGTAATCAGTCACCTGAAAGTTATTTTAAATTACTCTAACCTTCATTGCTTCCCAAATTTTGTCATTTGGTTCATTAATATTTAGAAATTAATCATCTTACGTATAACAGTGATGATACAAGTGATGAAGTCAACAAATCAATTTTTCCCTGATCAGTTATTAATTTATTTTTCAGAATATCATATATAAACTTCTGAAGAATTTACCTTGAAGGCTGAAGTTCCTTGGAAGAAAGCCTTTTTTAAAAAAATTCCCTATCTGCACCCAAATTTTGTGATGATTCAATATCTAATCCAATCCAAAGCTTGTATATTGCAGGGACAACTGATGAGCTTTTCAAAAAAATGTAAATTGGCTAAGAGTTATATCTCAAATTCTATTTGTATCAAGTGGAAGAAAAACAAAGTGCTTCAATTACTAAAACAAATTAAATCCATTTATCTAGATATAGATAACATCTTTAAGGCAGACTCTTTTGAATGTCCATTATTTGCATGTAAAAGGTTTTAAAAAATGGGTACAGTGGTGCTTTGTCTTCTATGTACAAACCAAAAGCAACAGACTGACATTAGAATAAAAAAAACTTATTCTTAAAGCTAAGAAAACAACCTGGAAAGGTCTGGATAAAGGGAAGTTAGGATCCCAGGAGAGACAGTACCATCACTACATATGCTTTCATTAAATGCATATTGCCACAGAAAAGCCCCTTCAATTAAAAAGAGTAGATCCCATTTACTCTGCTCCCTTCAGAAGTTAACAGTTTATCAGATCCACTTCTAGCCTCTGTCTGCTTTCAAAATCCTGAATTGGACAGTATCCAAGAACCATGGGAGTCAACTCAATCTCTCTCTTTTAGCACCCAGACTCACTTTGATCCACAAATATCAGTTGTCCAAAGCCAAAATTAAGTTAGGAAACAAAGACAAGCTTACCCAATGAACATTTCATACCAGTTTTGTAAAATAAGTGATTCTGAATATTAGAAAAAAGTTGTAGTGGAACGAAGAAATTTATTTGTGTAGCTTCCTACACAAAAGTATCAAATACACTCAATTGTTGAGCATTTTTTTCTAGTGTGGATGACAGAGGGGGAGAGAGATTGAAGACATTTAATGACAATGTATGAACCTCCATATCAAAGCTTTTTCCTTTATATTAGGGAGAGTATTTCAGAAAGCATAAGACAAAAACCTCATTTTTAAAATAACCTGTAGCCATACAAGATACCCGGAAAAATTTTTGATAAAAAGATAGGCCTTAGTTTCCAGGAGAAGCTTGGAATCATTAAAAAAAAAAAACAAAAACAAAAACACAACACTGCATAATATCCTGAAAGCAATCCAGTTATCTAGCCTCCTATACAGCTGCAAGCCATAGTATGCCACAATTTCTAAAGAGTTAAAGTTTTGAGTCATTTAAAGAGCCACAGGGAGGGGCTTGGTGGGTGTAAATGTCCTGCAACATCTTACAATGGGAAGTTGCTCAAGAATAATGAAAAGGATTTCACCAGAGAGCAACAATAAGAGCAAGAAACCACCAGATGGGCAGTCTCAGTTCCCTTGGTGGCCCTCTCCATGTGAAGAGAGAAAGAAGGAAGACATCAATAGGTGAAGTGGTCTTCCTGTGGATGATTTACTGAAGAACATGTTCTAAAGAATATAAACATTGTTGAGAGAGATAGCTCATTTGGGAATTAGAACAGTGGACTTGGAGTCAGGAACATCTGAATTCAAATCTTACCTTAAATCTTTACTAGGTATGTGACTCTGATCAAGTCACTTAATTTTTCCACCTCAATTTCTTCATCTCTAAAATAAATTCATTAATTAACTAAAAAATAAAAAATAAAAGCATCCAATTCACAGTGCCATTGGAAGGATCAAATCAGACCAAATACATAAAGTGCTTTACAAACATTAAAGCGATTATAAAAATGCTGTCTAATTATTATAGATAAAAATACTAAATTGGAGGGGGCACTTTTGAATCCAACAAAAAATGCATCAGAAGGCACCTAAATTTGAGAGTGAGCAGGTTTTGATAGGTGAGTGATGGAACTATCATTTCTAACATCTGTGTGCTCTGTTATCAATATATCCCAGACATCTTCCATACTCCCTTCTATTCAAGTATCTTTTCAAATATCTATTCAAATATTCTATTCAAGTATTCAAGTAATTCTTGTCTGATCTGCACAAACTGACCATTGTTTATATATACTGACTTTTTCTCTTCAAGTACAACTAAGTTATAAGCTATTCAAGAGCTCAGGATTTATATCAAACCATATTACTTTTTTTATAGGTTCCATAGCTCTTAGCCCATTTCTGTGTACATTTTAGGTACTATAGGCATGACTATTCAGGCTAACTAATGAATTTGCACTGTCCCTTTCTTTGTGACTGCAATATATATATATATATATATATATATATATATATATATATATATGTTTGTTTGTTTGTTTGTTTGTTTGTTTGAGACTAGGGGATCATTGTTTGTCTCTTTTGTAGGAAACTATGGAATTTTGTACAAAGGATTACCACCAAAGTTAACAGTGCTTCCAAAGGAACAACTGGGGAACTACTATCATCTATGACTTCGGGCTGGAAAAAGCCTTGATCAGTTCTTTAGTTTCATCTGAGATGCTTTAGAGGGGATACACAGATTAGTCTAGATTACCTCTGAGGTCTTTTCCAAACTTTGTGGGAACCCTTCCAAGACTGTGACTGCTTTTGAAGAATCTTTAAAGGAGCATAAAATGTGTTTGAGCTTGTGTGGTAGATGCTGTCTAAATTGGAAAATCAGCTTTTCCCCAAAACCTGAGGTTGGAGCAAAGGAATAAAAAGCAGGTAGACTGGGTCCCTTTTAAGTCTAAAAATACTCAAGAGAACAATGACTAACAAAATGAAGTAACTGTCAGGTCTCTGTGACTTCTGGGGCAGGAATGCCTGAGAGAATAGAGAAGAGATTGGAAGGTGTCAAGGACGTAGACAGCCATGACCATGTGATACAATGTCGTCACTACCTTTTGGTGTATTCTGTCTTTTATGACCTCTAGCAGCTTGTAGAACATCTCACTGCATAAGATTCTCCCAAGGGACACACACAGGACACCAGAAAAACAAAGTCACACAAGGAAAGTCAGCCAGAAAACGAGATTGCCCAGAGCAGCACTGTTCTGCCACCAAAAAAATAAAAATAAAAATAAAAGGTCTCATGTGACTCTTTTGCTCACTCCCTCTTGACAAAGTCAGTCATTTCTGAATTACGAGGTTCAGTTTAGTCTAGATGTCTAGGGTAGCTTTGCTTTCCATAGGATGGCTATAATAGGCTCTAGAGTTATCAAGTTCATTAGCTACTGCAGTTGCCTTCTTCCTCCAAAGATCAGCTACTTGATTGTGGTAACAGTAACTAAAGAAGGATCTATTTTTCTACTGGGATCCATGGCCAGATATACTAGCTAGAAATCACCACACCTAAATATGAAGAGGAAAGGATTAGGTGAGTCATGGAACAAACCTTTGAAAGCTGTGTCACTACAACTATATAGAGAAAGTCTTATGTTACACACATTTTTAAAAAAAGCCTCCGTGGAATAAAAGGAAATTTGGGGTAGTGGGAGTGGGGAGGGGGGAAAAGAGCTGAGAGAGCTTATAGTGAATGATGATTAAAATTAAGAAGAAAGAGAGGAAACAAAGGAAAATCTTACATTAGAAATTCCATTAGGGTAAAACAGTACAAAGCAAACAATTATAATCTATCATCCCTCAGCCTTTTAATGCACAAAATAAAGCAACATCATTTTAAAATACCATCAGAATATCCAGAAAGTAATATCCATCCATGTCATTTAAAGATTTACTTTCACTGAAATACATCATAAACGTAAAATGTTGGCAATAACCAACCAAGACTTCAGCTAAAACAATTAACCATGTCTTTTAAATAGACAAAATTCTTGCCTACATATATGTATTTTTATTTAATACACATATATATACAGAATTTCTACCTTCACATTAAATGAGCAAAGAAATTATAGTTTCAAACAGTTTGTCATTATTTACTCAATTGCCAATTTCAATGATTCATCAATTCAATATTTACCTATTTACCTAATTAAATATATTGGTTATCCCAAAATCATGCTGTACGTGTTTCTCATTTAAAACCAAGCAAATTCATAAGATGAATAATATGAAAGTTTATTATAAATTAATCTATACTCATCTTCTATTTCAATGCTTTATGAAGAATTCAGATTTTAATTACATTCAAAAAGTCATGAGTTTATTTAAACAAACCCAACAACAAAGATCATAGCCATTGTAATTGAGCTTCTTGGATAGTGAAAAAGCATTTGACAGACGGCTGATTTGGTTGCTGAGTACCAATTTTTAATCATTTTTAGAAGGCCAAAATCCATAATAAAAAATGATAAAAGAATGATGGGAACAAATAGATTTAAAGTGAGCAATCAATAAGATCAATGGGCCCACTTTGTTTCCAGAAATTTTTTTGATATTCATATATATTTTAAATGCTATTCAAATAATTTAAATGCCACTAAGAAAGTCAGTGTTTCAAGGATTCAGGTTATATGCAAAAAATAGGCTTTACTCAGCACAGTACCTAGAATATAATAGGTACCTAAATTCTTTTTGATTAAATATCTTTTTTAATTTAAAAATTATTTTTATTTTCAATTCTTAATTCTCTCTACAGTTCCTCCACAATCCATTGAGAAGGCAAAAAGATGCACTGTGTGTGTGTGTGTGTGTGTGTGTGTGTGTGTGTGTGCGCACGCATAGTCATGCAAAATATATTTCTGCTTTAGCCCTATTCTAAAAAAGAAAAGCAAGGAAAAAAACAAAAACAACAAAGGGAAAACTATTTGACCCAGTCTACATTCTGAGTCCATCAGTTCTCCAGGTGGAAATAGATAGCTTTTTATATCTTAAGTCCTTTGGAGTTGTGGTAGATTGTACTGATAAGAGTTACTAAGTCTTTCATAGTTGATTATCTTTACAGTATTAATGTGACTGTATTTCACTTTGTATCAGTTAATATATATCTTCCTAAGTTTTTCTGAAACTACTCCCTTCATCATTTCTTATGGACTATATCGTCCCATAATATAGTACATCATAATCTGTTAAACAATTCCTCATTTGATAAGTATTTTTCAGTTTTCAATTCTTTGCCAACACAACTAGATTATATATACTATATATATATACATATATAATTAATACGTAAATTTTTTTTTCTTCAATCTCTTTGGTTGTGGTACTGCTTAGGTCAAAAGGTATTATTCATAGTTTTCTGTCTTTAGCCTATCTGAATTGTATGAATTGACTTAAAACATTTTTCTTATGATTATTGATAGCTTTGATTTCTTCCTCAGAAACCTACCTGTTCATATTTATTAACCATATATCAGCTGAAGAATGGCACTTAATTTTTTATATAAATCTAGCTCAGTTCTCTATATATTTAAGAAATAAGACCTTACCAGAGAAACTTGCTATAAAATCCCCCACTTCCCATTTTCATGTTTTTCTACTAATTCTATTTGCATTGGTTTTGTTTGTGAAATAACTTTTAAATATTATATATAATCAAAATGATCCATTTTCAAACCTCCCATGAAGCTCTCTATCTTTTGTATTCTACTCTTATCCATAGTTCTCACAGGTAATTTCTTTATTAATGAATCTTGAAAACTGATGATGGTACATATTCTTCCCAATCATTAAAGCTAGCAACCTACATGCCATCCTCACAATTCCTCATTTTTTCTCATCTCCTTTAACCTTCTTAAAATTTCTTACATATACCCCATTCTCTCCTCTGAAAGTGCCACTACTCAGACCCAGGCCAGCCTTCGGTACTTACATCATGCCTAACCTACTACAATAGCTTGATAAGATTGGTCTCCCTGCTGTAAACCTCTGTCGGTCTTCCACTTAGCTATCATTCTCCAAATTCTGGAAAGTAATACTTTCAGGTTCTAAAAAAGAACAAGACAATACTGACATCAATGTATTTAATTTGATTCAAACGTTTCCTTATTAGCTCCATTTATGCTCTTACTAATTAGATATGAACACATAACTTGGTAGGTTGGGGACATTTTTAGTTTCAAATCCTATGATTTTTGCCTACTCTGGTTATATTTTTACCATGCAACAAGTGAGCAGGTACAAGTGAGGGGCTTATAGAGGTAACTAAAGGGACAGTGAAGATGGACAGAGTAAGTCTCTTTTTAAGGCAAATATTGACCAAAATAACAAGATTTTGCTTGTAAAAAAGGGAATTAACTTGATAGGCAAAGAATATAGCTCATTCTTAAAAAGATATGACTGGTAAATGCTTATTGGGTGTAGCTAAGAAATTCACATTTTCAGTAGGAATCTGGATATTTGGATTTTGTTGAATTTCAGTTTGTAAGGGAAAAAAATCACCACTGTCTATTACTGAAGCAATTTGAACACATTAGGTGAAAACTTATTTATCTATCCATGTATTTCTAACTATGAGAACTTCTGCTACCTATGCTAATGAGGAACATAAAAACAAAAAGCTATAGAACTGTAAGAACTGGTTTTAACTAATTATTTCAACATCCTCTCCTAGAAAACTCTTAATCATTCATGCTGACTGGTCTAGGTTTTGTCTCCATGCTCATGTTCAACCTTAAAAGAAGATACTAAAAAAAGATTAAAAGGAAAAGGAAAAAAAAACAGGCAAGGAGAAAAAGATGAGAAGCAAAGAGGCCTAGCATAGTAAATAAATCAGTGATTCTCATTTTTTGTCTGTAAACCCTCTGAGGAGTCTCCAAACTTTCCAAACTTTAAATTGCCTCTGGACTTGCTCTTGCAGGCATACACAAGTCCATGCCCAGATATACAATTTCATTTCATTACCTACCATTCCCTGTGATTGGGTCTCTATGGTTATCATGAGCAATGGTAGAGCACTGGAAAGGGATCAATTTGGTGCCATGGCCTTTAGCTACTTTAGAATTCCACCATTCCAGATTCACCAGAGCTGCTTCTCCCCTAATTACTGCGCTGCTACCCAATTCATTCAAACAAACCCACTTTTTAGGACACTTCATACAGCCATGGTTCCTATAATAAAGCTACATTGCTGAGAAAAGTCTTTCCTTGGGGATTCATGATAGCCCTCTCTTGAACCCACCTCCAAGGGTCCAATGGTAAAAGTTTAACAATTGCATATATATACATATATACACAAATATATACATACACACACAACATACAAAAGTTTCATCTTTATTATCAATATTTTCTTCATTATTTTCTTAACCTTATACAATCAACAATGATAAATCAAACCCTGATTTGTAGCATTGGAAGATTTTCAAGATGTAAATGTACAGCCTTAAAATTTAACAGTCAACTCAAGTCAGAGTCAGCTCCAGCATCCCCCTGCTCCACCTCCCAAGGTTCACAGCAGAGAGAACCGCAGCTTAGCTAATTCACAAACTATCCTTTCAGTCTTTAATTTCCATTCACCCTTAAGGCCACCAGAATTTCTCCATCTCTGCTTATGCTTCTAATGAAGAAATTCAATGTTATTATGTTTTTAAGTATAGCTAATGTGAACTGAAACCCAGAAAGAAATTCTGTACTTACAAGACTAAGAATTTCAGTAGGCATTCATTTTTTTTTCAAATTAACATTTGCCATGTTCTCATTAGAACTGAAGTGCAATATTTATTTTTCTTTAGAAGAAAATATTTAATTTTTCTTATTTAAAATACAAATTTTATTGCCTGGTAGAAAGAAAAGGCACTGACCCTTAAGTCTGAAAACTTGGGCACCAATCTCCCCTCTAGCTAACACTTACTACCTGTAGGATAATGAACAAGTTGCTTCATTTTCCTTGTCCTCAGTTTCTCAATATATAAAATGAGAAATCTGGATTAGATGGTCTCTAAAGTCTCTTCTCAGTCAGTCAATAAATATATACTAAATGCTTACTGTGTGGCAGGCGCTGTGCTAAGTCCTGGGGATATAAAAACAAGCAAAAAGAAACACAGTTCTTGCCCTCAAGGATAACAATCAGGATAGAAATTCAAAGCAGGGGTTGGGAGAAGTCCTATGGATTGAAAGCCAGGCCTAGAGACCTGGGTCCTGTATTCAAATTTGACCCCTGAAGCTTCCTAGCAAATTCCTTAACCTCCCATTGTCTAACCCTTACTGTTCTTCTACCTTGGAACCAATACACATTGTGGATTCTAAGACAGAGAGTAAGGGGAGGGAGGGAAGAGGAAGGGAAGGGAAGGGAAGAGGAAGGGAAGGGAAGGGAAGGGAAGGGAAGGGAAGGGAAGGGAAGGGAAGGGAAGGGAAGGGAAGGGAAGG
>NC_058134.1:131583235-131615959 GCF_016433145.1 Gracilinanus agilis
GGAAGGAAGGAAGGAAGGAAGGAAGGAAGGAAGGAAGGAAGGAAGGAAGGAAGGAAGGAAGGAAGGAAGGAAGAAAAGCATGGGTATATGGGGTGTTCACAATGGGCAGGATATCTAAATTCTCTGGAATGGATGACTTGTCTGAGCCCTTCCACAAATTTTAGGTTCCAAGAAGAATTTACTAATGGAAGATAGGAGTCTACAGAAAAGGAATAAGAAGGCAGCTAGGGTAATGACAGTATAATCCTAAAAGCTGGTAATGGCCTCTCAAAGTAGAGGTGATTGTAGCTCTAAGTCCATGTTACCATATGCTTAACTTACCCTAATATTATGATCTTATATTTGTAAACTATAATCAAAGTTTATTTTCTTTTGTCCTGATGTTTGTATAATACTTGTGATAGCTCCTTAAAAATTTTCAGCCACAAGAAGAAAACAGCAACAACGAGAAAGTATATAAATATACGTAAAAAATAAGCCCCCACCCCCACCCCTGGAAGAACAGATTTCAAACATTATGTCACAGATATATTGGAGTGGTTTGCCATTTCCTTCTCCAATGCATGAAGGTAAACAGTCACACAACTAGTAAGTGTCTGAGACCAGATTTGAACTCCTTCTTCCTGACTCCACTGTGCCACCTCATTGCAAGATTTTTATCCACTTTCTCAGATGTTAAAACTTTTCTCTCTCTTTAATGAGTCATATTTAAGCCAATTTATGGGAAAACCATTGCAAAATTTCCCAAATGAGAGACCTGTTTAGTGGGTAAAATTAATTTAAATGAATAACTGTAGTTATGTAGACTAAATTTAATTTTTTTTTAAAAAGTCACGTCTTTCAGGAAAACTTTAGTGATGCAATCTTTTGTTTTCTTTTAAATAGAGTTCAAAGTTATTAAGAAAAAAGTACTTATTAGAAGAACAGTGATATTCTTTAGCCTTGGTTTCTGTCTTGTTGAGATATTGCTTAATTGGCAATTTGCTTAAGTGAATAGTTGTCTTGCTCTTTGTTATGGTGTGAATTGTTAATGGCATGAATACTGTTATAGTATTATTTTAATACTATATCCAGGTATTAAAGGTCAGGACCCTAAAGTCAAGCACAGTGAAGGGTCTCCTAGGAACCCAGTTTACCTAAAATGAACCAGACTGCTAATCTAAATAATTCTGACCAAGTTGATTTAGTCAATAGAACTCAATATAGTCTCCTTAGTCTTTTAGAGTGAATGTCTTAGGAAATTCTAAATAAAAACCTATCTAAGTCTGGTAGAAGTTTTTGGATGAGTGGGATGGTCCTATTTTGATCTTATGGCCTCGGATGGATCCAGCGATCACTGAAAGGCTAGGGTGTGCATTAGCTAGGCTGCAGTTCCCTGTATTGTGAACCTGATGAAAGTTGGGAGGTGGAGCAGGGAGATGCTGGAGCTGACTCTGGCTGGGTGGACTGTTAAACTAGGATAAATTAATCTTCTCATAAAAACAAATCATAATTTTAAGTCATTAAAATTTATACTTAGTGATCTGAACTAGTTGTCTATTGGGCAATCCTTGCTAGTAATGTGGGATAGCTTTTCTTTTTATGGTGGACAGTTTCCCTATAGAGGCAAAATTGTTTTGCAGAGATAGGCAGGATGGAAACACTGACCCACATGCCCAATTTCCAAGATAAATGTTGAAAATGTTTGAATAATCTGGACAAAGGAATGGATACAAGGATAACTGCCCTACCTTCTTACACCAGTACTCCCAAACCCCTTAGTAATCTTCAACAGAAAATGTCAAAAAACTTCATAAGGTAAAACCTACATAATTGTGAAGATGACAATGGATCACCCCAAATGCATCTGAATTTGGGAACTTATGAAGTTGGCCAAATATAATTCCAGGCTGCAGTTGAGGAGGTGATTAATTGAAATGGAGTCTTCATTTGTGAGTTGTGAATCTGCATAGTCATCAAAACAATGGCCCTATTCAGCACAGTATGCAATCTGCCTCTACTCCTCAAAAGGAATTAACACTGAGATCAAGTCATCCATCACATTGGGAGCTCCTGACCCCTCCAGGTCAGGGCACAGGACAATAGGAGAACTATGGTGGGAGACCCTAAGGTAGATCTTTTCCTCATAATTGGTTCAATAAAAAGGCCTACATGAAATTATGAAGACTGAAACAAGCAGAGCAAAGAAAACATTATACACAGCAACAGAAATATTGTTTAAAGAATGACTTGTGTATGCCCACCTCCAGAGAAAGAACTGATAAATGAAATGAACAAGACACAGTTGTACATATACATTTATCTTTTTGTCAAAATGATTTTTTTTCTAATGGAGGAGAGGAGTGAGTTAATTGAGGATGTTCATGTAAAAACAAATAAATAAATGCATTTTTTAAAAAGTATGAAAAGAAAAACATATTGGAATCTCTACTAGAAAAGGAAAATTATATCTTGTGCTTATATAAAACTAGATTGATGAACATTTGAATTTTTTACTTAAGTTGAAGAAATTACTTTGTGAATGAGCATCTGTATAACCATAGACTAGCAGGCTCCAAATAATGTCTTTCTGTTGTACAGAACATGACAACCCAAGCAGAACATATTGTTCCTGGGGGATAAGCCACATGCTTGCATGCTTATTCCCTGACAACAATAAAGTTTGCATTAAATAATGAATGAGGACCTTATATGGGAATTTCCCATCTGTAATTAAAAAAACAAAACTCAACAGGTGTAAATTTGATAGAGCTATTTTCCCTTTAGGAATGAATGCTACCATTTTAATGTTACCACCAAAAAGACCAACACAATTCTTAAATGTCACCTCTGCATCTCACATGGTACATTTGAATACTTTTCATGAAGTCTCTGCAATTGAAGTTATTTTCTAGCATGACCCTATTCAATTGCATAAACATAATTATATTTACTTTGCAATTATTCTCATTCTTAGACTAGGACAATGATTTTTGTTTTTAAAGGTTTGCTCTGACAAAGGGAGCACCATCTATTGGATGAAAATATGGGCTATGCTACTTTACAGAAATATATTTCTGATAGGTATACATAAAACACAATTTTTAAATAGTGATCTCAGAAACTTAGCTACCTCCAATTTCTAACACTGACTGCACGAACTGACCACGTTACAACTACCCTATACTTTTGTGACTAAAAAAAAGTTTTTGTATTTAAAAAACACTTTTATATACTTCTTTAATAATCAGTAAATCACTTCTGTCATTCTTCTCACTAATGATTGGCAAATAAGAAATCTGGAACACATTCAAAATACTCTCTCTTGGCTGTTACAGGAAGAAGATTTGAGTTATCTAAGAAATCCTGTTAAAATGTGTGTCATGTTCTGGGGAAGGGGTGGAGACAAATGAAAGAAGGATAAATTACTAAAGGGAATAACAAGTGGCTTTCTGGAGATAATTTACTTTCTTACAGGTTACATGGCAGCACTAATAGAACTGGCAGATGAAGATTGATTTTTTTTTCTCAGATGATTTAGGGAGGGGTTTTTTGTTTGTTTTTGTTTTTTAGTAACTGTCCAAACTTGTAAGTGACTAAATTAAAAGTATAGAAAACACTAAAATCAGGTTGGCTCTTGTTACTAGACACTATCTTTTGAGCTGTAGGACTTAAAAAAAATAAGATAAGAGGTTTTTTTTTTTTGTTTTTGTTTTTACCATGAACACATCACAAATAGACTTGGAAAGTGAATGCCCCCTTGGCAGTATAAGACCACTTGCATAGCTATCTATCTATCTATCTATCTATCTATCTATCTATCTATCTATCTATCTATCTATCTATCTGTCTGTCTGTCTGTCGGTCTATCTGGCCTTAGTTGGGTTATTTAACTTCCTCTTTGGCGTTTTATTAGTCCTCTCCATACTCTGCCAAAAGGGCAAAAGAAAGGAGGGTCAGGGAGAAAAGAATGATTCTAGCCCAAGTTCTCATCGGGGGTCAAGAATCACGCCCTTTGAACAGAGGAAGAGAAGAATTGATGTGAAACATTGTAAAGAAGAGGAAGACAAGAGGAGGAGGGGAAGAAGCACATTCCTATCCAGGAGGTTAGAGAGACACAACACGTTCCAGGTGGAAGCAAAGTAAATGGGTCCTTTTCTTCTGGGACTAGATGGCGGCACCCTGGCACTGAACCTCCTCTCCCCCTGCCCCACCAGCTCCCCGACATGAGCCTCCCCACCATCGGCTCAGTCTTTCTCTCACTCACCCAATCGGCAGATACAGAAGAGCTGGAGGCAAGCGAGAAAGAGCTTGGGAACGAGCATTTCCAAACCGTCCAGGTTCCCCACGCTGCGCGGCTCCTCTTCTTCCCCGTGTAGAGGAAGAGAAATTGATCTTTCTTTTCCTCCAGTCTATAGATTGTGGGGGGTCAGCGTGGAGGTGAGGGGGAGGTCTGGAGGCAGGGAGAGGGAGGAGAGAGAGAGGAGTCTGAGCGAAAGTAAAGGGGAATCAATCGGAGCTCTGGGGAAATCCGGTAATACTAGACGTGGGGCATGTCAGCGTGTGGGAGTTCCTCGCTCTGCTTCGCCAGCTGCTGCTGCTGCTGCTGTTACTGCTGCTGCTGCTACTGCCACTGAGCTGGAGAGAGGAGCAGCCGCGTTACGCCTGTGCGTGCGTGTGTGAGTGCGTGTGTGTGTGCCAGAGAGTGTATGTGTTTTTGTGTGCTTGTGTGCCCGTGCGCGCGCACTCCAGGGTAGGAAAGCGGGGAGAGGAGCGCGCCTTGCTAAAGGTGGGTGGGGGAACGCGCAGTGAACAGGCTTGGGTACCGAGTTTAAAAAGTGATGGAGAGAAGCGGGGCAGGGGGCAGTGTGCATGTGTTTAGGCAATCGGCAACACGCAGGCACTCACACTCATATTTGCATACACGCATGCCCGCCCTCAATTCTTGCAGGACATCTTACTCCTGGGGGTTGGTGGATTTCCTTCCCCACCTCTCCACCTCACCTCACCCCCAAGGCACTGCGATCTTTGAGAATGTTTCTTTTTTTTAAAGTCTTCATCTGTTTGCAAGCCTGTCAAATTGTCCCTTAGAGACCTGGCTTGCTTTCAATTTGCTAGGTCCTTCCTGCACTGATCAGTCAATAATCTAGTATTTATTGAGTACCCACTTTTTGCCCACCTTTACCATTCAGATCAATTCCCACCTTCTACAGGGAACCTTTCCAAGCCTCCCCCACCCCATTCCCCTACTGCTCCTTACTAGATTCCCTTCCAATTATTATGTTTTACCTACCTGCTTTATATCCCATTTGGACAAGCTCTGTGTGGGGGGGATATATGTGTGTGGTCTTCCTTGGTAGAATGTAAGCTTTTTAAGGGCAGGAATAATTTTTTCATTTTTCTTTGGCTCTCAGCACAGTGTCTGGAACATCAGAAACACTTAATAAACCCTCTTTGATTGCTCTGCACAATTCGAAGCACCTTTTCACAATAGTGCCATCACCACAATAAGCCCAGACCACTTCTATTCCCTTCTAATCCCTCTGCTTCCAGTCACTTTCATCTCCCCCAAACCTAGTCTACCTCTGTCATTACTTGCCCCCCCAAAACATTCACTAGATTCGTTAGTAAATCTTACTGAAAACTAATTCTATCGCACCCTCACATAAGACTTGAGACAGTGTCTTTCTTGTGCTAGCTGGACTGTGTCTGCAATTTTAACTATGCAGGGAACTGATGACTCTAGGTATGGAAACCCCCTCCACTGATTCAGATTGACAACTCATCTGTAATTTACAGTTTGAGAGAGTTGCCTGGGGCCCTGAGAAATTAAATTACTCTTTCAAAGTGGTAAAGTTGATATATGTTCATATAAAACAATATAGCAATATATACAAATATAAAACAAAAAACCAAAACAAAACAAATAAAATAAATCAGAGACAGGATTTGAATTTAGGTCTTTCAGACTCCAAGACCAGCCCTTTGTCTACTATACCAGGTATTGTTCCTCCTGGAAGTGGTCAAATATAGCTTCCTGGAAGTGGAGGTGAAGCTTCATCTGGGCCATGATAAATATTCAGAATTATTTTTTAAATGGGTATAAGGCAGCCTTGATTTCACCCCACAAAACTGCAGATGGCTCAAAGAATTCAGAGGAGCCCATAAACAGACATAAACACCTATTCAACCCATGAATAACCCCTCCATTATATTTTGGAGTTGCAATATAAACAACACCCCTTCTAATTGGCTATATACTCTTGAAACTTGAATCACTGACTAGTAATCATGGAGGGCAAGCTCCAAATCTCTTGCTTCCCTAAGTCACATTTCCAGTCAAGATACTTTCAAAGTGGGGAAATCACAAGGCAAATCAAAGGCAGGTGCTGCTCGCACAATTTAGTTTCTTTGATTATCAGTCCAACCTGCTCAGAAAATCAAAATTCCCCCTCTAGACAAGGGGACTTCAGGAATATTCTTCATGGAATATGTGTGAAGGCACATTTGCTTCTGCCAAAACTCCATCATCGTCCCCGGTGCCACTATTTTTGGGCTGGGCAAGTCTACACTTAGGATCTCTCCTTTCAGGCCACATAAGTGATAACTCTTATTAGTTTCTAGCATCCCACACTGCTGTTACCAGTTCCTGGAAAGAAGATTGGGCTTAGATGGGCCCCTCCCAAGCCCTTCCCTTCCTGGCAATAAGATCTACTCTCACACAGTGTGGTTTGACTTCTGAAAAAGGAAAAGACCAGAAAACAAAACAAATAACAACAATAAACACAAGCAAGTGGTTGGATTAGCTAAATGGGGAATTGTAGGAGTATATTCCAGTTAGAGAGAAGGAGGTCAAAATTAAAGAGAGAGGAGTACAAGTTTGGAGATTGCACAGATATGATAGGGCTCTCTATTTTACATCTGCTGTCCTGTCTGGTTTTAATTCTGTAGAACAAGCTGCCCCTCCCAATTGATAAACTCATTTACCATGCTGCAAACTTAAACCTTGTTTGACATCACTATCTCCCTCTACCTTCTTTCTTCTCTGACTGAAGGGCTGAAGAATGGAATAGCAAACTCCACCCAATGCCATCCTTTATAGAGGGCAGAAACTGGATTTTCAGATCAAGGAACAAGCTTCAACCCCCAAATGAGAAACTCATGATCCCTATCCCACCACCTCACGCCTGCTTTCCTGCTTCTTTTTGTGTATTTTCTCCCCTCTACATTATAAGCTTCTTGAGGGCAGGGGCTCTCTTTATTAATTCCATCTCCAGCACTTAGCCCCTTGCCTGGCACAATAAGGTGCTTCATAAATAGTTTATTGGATTAGATTGGACCTTGGAACTAGGCAGAGTAGAAGTTGTACTTGGCTAGCAATAGAAACCTTATAAGATCTTAGATATATGCTGAAAAGTAAGATTGGAGCATTACATTGGAGCAGAAAAACTTGAGGGCATAAAGCCCATCTGCTCCCCAAAATTGCCCTCCAACCAGAGTTGTACTTTCCATTAATAATTTTCTTAATAGTCCAAAAGTGCTACCATTAGAGTCATTATTTTGAGTTAAGATATAAAACAGCTAGCATTATTGCAAGGTCAGTGTTGAAATGCATGTAATCCGAGGGTCAGGGGAATGTTATCTTCTTACCCTGTCTCTCCATTTCATTAGCCCAGATTGGTTTTTTAACTAATTGACACTTTGAAGGATAAAGAAGTCAGGTCTTGAGAGGATAAGAGAAAAAGGGAGTTTCCACAAAGGAAAAAAATTATAGATCATTAGAGCTGGAAAGGAATTTAAACATTATCTATTATTTTGCTGGTCAGTTGTTTTACAGTTATGTTCAACCCTTCATGATCCCATTTGGAGTTTTCTTGTCAGAGACACTGGAAAGGTTTGCCATTTCCCTTTTCCAGCTCATTTGACAGAGGACAAACTGAAGTAAACAGGGTTAAGTGACTTGCCTAGGGTCATACAGCTAGTAATTGTCTGAGACTAGCTTTGAACTCAGGAAGATGAGTCTTCCTAACTCTAAGAAAGGCACTCTATCTACTGTCCCACCTAACTGCTCCCGTCTCATTTTATAGGTGAAATAACTAAGGACCTCAGAACTTACATAACTTACAAAATCACATAGCAGCAGCATGGCAGCCAAAAACCCCAAATGTTTGAGTGTGGGATCATAGCCTGTATGTTAGACCAGAATAAAATATTCCCAATGGTACCTTGTGCATTAGGAGTTAAAATGTAGCACTAAGGTCCAATACCATGTCCTAGAAGACAAGGTTCTTTGGAAAGGAATCTTTGTAGGCGGAAGGAACACCAAAAAGGAACATGTATCAAGGGCAACTTTTTTCCTATTTTCCCTAATTTTTTTAGAAAGTTAAGGAAATTTATTTCCTGAGTTATGGCACAGGAAGTTGACTCTTCACCATAGTTGGGGAGATCTTATAATGAATGTCAGAGTGCTTAATGATATACTGAGTAGACCATGAAGCTTAAGAAGTCTCAGTTCTTTTATTATGAAGCATCTTACTTGTGTTTTAGTGTTTAAAACAAGGGAAAGCCTGTCTCTGAGTGGAGATTTCAAGGAATAGATCCTAAGTGCAAACTGGTTGCTCAAGAAGGTCATGAACAATCTGGCTGGCACTTGGGCAGGACCCAGTCAGCAGTCCAGACTTCAATAGGAAACCTTTGAGGGGTGGGAGAAAGGGACACACAATTTACATCAGATCCAGCCATTGGGACAAATTAAAATGACATTTTGTGGTGGGTACTTTCAAATTGGCAGCTGGAGATGATTCTTCTTAATGATTATTATGATTTGGATTC
This sequence comes from Gracilinanus agilis, assembly GCF_016433145.1. Classification (NCBI taxonomy): domain Eukaryota; kingdom Metazoa; phylum Chordata; class Mammalia; order Didelphimorphia; family Didelphidae; genus Gracilinanus; species Gracilinanus agilis. Next base: position 131,592,047 of record NC_058134.1, read on the forward strand.
CAAGGGAAAGTCTTGGGGGTTACTTGATCCCCAAATCTTGGAAAATCTTGAGAGTTGCTCATGTCAGGAGTTGCTCATTGCTGCCTGCCATCCAAAGAGCATACCTCACCACAAAGCCCTTAGAGAGTGTCTTGACCTCTTCATGGGCAGGGGATGTCAAATACACATGCAGAGCCTCAGTGTCCACCACATCAGCCAAGTATTCCTCCTCCAGGCTGAGAATGTGATTAATGGCTTCCTCCACGTTATCAGGAAGTCCAATCCTAGTCACACAGTTAGGGTCAGGGCCTCTGTTCTGTGGAAATTGAGTGGCATCTTTGAACTCATCTATGATTTTATGCATGGCCTTGCCCCAAGTTCCAGTGATGTGGATATGGACACAGTGGTCTATAAAAACATCCTCTGAGACCATCTGTTCCAGTTCTCCCACAATTTTCATGATGGCATCATGACCAACTTCTATATTTTTTTAGTATCCTGTGATAGTGATTTAGTTCTGTGCCTGATTTACATCATCCTTATTGGGAAATTGGATGTTCACTGGACCATGAAGCTTAAAAAGTCTCAATTCCTTTATTATGAAGCATCTTACTTATGTTTTTAGTGTTTGAAACAGGGGAAACCCTTTCTCAGAGTGGAGATTTCAAGGGATAGATCCTAAGTGCAATCTGGTTGCTCAAGAAGGTTCCAGGTGAATCTGAGCGATCACTTGCCCCTTTCTCCCAGTAATTTTAGGGTGATATTTGGGATCCCCAGAGCCATTCAGCTTAAAACTTCTCAAAATCTGGTCCTTCTGCTCAGCCTGCAGCTCCCTCACTCTCTCTAGAAGGCCAACCCTTACCTGGTCCAGGTTGGCAATGAGGCCAGTAATGGCAATGATTTCAGACGCAGATCAGGCACTGGGGCTTGGATAGTCACTTCAGCTCAATGGTTACATTCAGTTCTGTGTTACAAGTTTTCATCTTCAAAACTATATGCCAGTATTCAAAGCCTAACTGAATCAGTGATAATTTACTTCAGCATATCTAATTAGAACATTCACTATATCTTAGTAAAGTACATTTGGTTCCTATTTCCAATGATTCAAAGTATTTTGCAGACTGAAAAGCAATATGAAATCTGTAACTGTGTGTTTACCCTTTGACTAATAAGTTATGCTCTCTAGTTTATGATGTCAGCTTTAAATAATGGCTAGCACGAAAAGAAAGGAAATGTCGTGGTCTCCCCGGAATACAAAGGGATCTGGAAAGACACAAGTTAGAATTTGACAGAAATTCCAAAGCCTATTATGTTGTATAACTGTTAGAAAATGGAAAAGGAATCATTTATGTATACTAGGGAATGCTTTCTAGGTGATGCAGTGTTTAGAGTGCCAGGTCTGAAGTCAGGAAGAACTAAGTTCAAATCGGAACTCAGACATTTACTAGCTATGTGAACTCAGGCAAGACCCTACTTTATTTGCCTCAGTTTTCTAATCTGTTAAAGGAGCTGGAGAAGAAAATTGAAATGACTCCATATGGAATCACAAAGAATAAGTCACCACTGAAACAACTGAACAACAAAATGGTATACTTTAGAAGTCTCCTTGTGTCTTCTAGGATATTTATCTCATCATAATATGATTGGGAAATATGTAAGAGCTTCATATTATTCCTAAAAAATATTGGTACAATTGCTTGATCCCCTCACCTTCCACCTCACGGTATCTCTTTGACTCATATATTCCAAAGAACTCCTATCGATTCTTTAAGGAGTTAGCAAGTTGAAGTGAAGATTAATGCTAAAATTCTTCACACAATGACTGCAATAAGTGAATGATGTTGATTGTTGGCTAATAAATCCTTTGTGTTAATTTCTTTCTCTTTTCCCAGGAAGATCATATTTGAATAGCTGAGATAAATTTGAGTCACCTCATGCTTTGGATGAATTGTATGAAAAATATATTGACTTTTTAGAATTTGGCAAAAGAGTGATTGCCTTTTGATGGATTAAAATATGCAGTTTTTAATTATAAACCTGTTTGACAGAGTCTTTTATCTAACCAACATTCTAAACAATATTTTTCAGGTTATAATAGATGAATATTTTTCAGTCTTTTTGGTACACTGTGATGTTCCTATAATCTGATTGACACAGGTCTATTTTGATGATTATTGGACTACATCTGGAAGGTATTCAGTTTTGCAATATTTTAGGAATGACATGTATAGTCTGAAAAAGATCCAGAAAAGTTGGCTGGTGAATGATTTTGAGATTATGCCACATGAGGATATAGTTCATGGGAATAGTAATGTTTAGCCTAAAGAACTGAAGATTTAGGGAGGACCTAATAGTTATCATTTAAATATTTGAAGGACTGTTATAAGGGAGATTAGATTAGTTCTCCTTCTTCCCAGAAGACAAGAATAAGAACAACGTATGGTGTCTAGAATATAGAAGATATAAAGTAAATGCTTTTTGAACTGAATTGAAGTTGTTGATAGGCAGAATTAGGCATAATATAAGGGGAAAGTGCCAAAAGATAAAGAAAAGTGTAATTGGTTACCTGTGGAAATTATGGATTTATTATTATAAGAAGTCTTCAGGTAAAGGCAACACACATTTATTAACTATGTACTATGTGCCAAGGACTGTGCTAAAATCTGAAGACAAATACATTTAAAATGATAATCCCATGATAATCCCTTCCCTCAAGAAGCTTGCACTCCAACGAAGAGACAACTCATGAAAGGAAACTGAAAGGGGGTCAAGCTGTAGAGAAAGTACTTGCCTACAGACATGGTAGAGAAGTCCTAAAGAGTCAGAGTCAGGAAATGAAGTATGACTTGCCTAGCTCCTTAATCAAAATGGAGATTCCCAGAAGGAATTTACCAATGGAAGAAAAAGTCCAGAATGACAGAGGAATATTCCAAAGTCATAAGACAGCACAAGGTCCCCCCAACCCTTTTTAATTAATTGATTTGTTACATTAAATTTCCCTCCTTTCCTCCCTTCACTAGAGAATGCATCATATATATGTATATATATATATATACATATATGAATATATGACTATGTCTTGCTTGTTTTTATTTATTTATCAGTTCTTTCTCTAAAGGAGGACATACACAAGTAACTCTTCAATCAATATTTCTGTTGCCATATAAAATTTTTCTTGGTTCTGTTCTCTTCACTATTCCTAAGCTTAGAGGTCTTCAGGAAGAGGATAGATAAGAACTTGTCAGGCTTGCACTGGAGGAGCTGGTTTTTTTTCCAATACAGAACCAATGATAACCCATGCTCAATTTTGGGATTCTGGGATTCTGTGGCCTATTTGGAATGTATGTAATGTAACAATTTCTAGAGAAGATGGAATGTACTTTCACTTTCTACATCAGAATCAAACTTTTGTTTGGATATTTACCAGTTTGTCTTTGATTTTTTTAAAAATAAAAACGTCTCCCTATTTACATCAAGTTCATTTTTTGGGAATCCCGGTAGTTTAGTTATTCAGCTTGTTCTACCCCTTATCAGTCCTCAAGTTATAAAGAGATTGGAGATTTTTCACTGAAATATCTAAAACTGAGAATGACATTTCACATTTAGTCCACTGAAGGGAGGTAGTAATTATTCCTGAGTGGCAAAGTGATGATAAGTTTAAACTCAGAGTTCAGTATTTTTTTTGCTTTACTGTACAATTTACATAATGTGACTGCCAAATCTAAAACCATTAACTTCAAGTAATGTGATTTGGTCAAAAGCTATCTTAAAAAAATATGCAAAAAATATTGAGATGTTCCCAATTTTAATTGCTAAGATATTAGAAAATATCTTCTAGAGGGTCTTCTGTAAATTAGATATATAGCCTTGTTAGAAGTGTAGAATACAATGGAATGAATGCTGAATTGTAGTTAAATGACATATGAGTTCAAAGTCCAGCTCTACTATTTGCTGGCCTTAACACCTTGAACAAGTCACTTAACCCTACTCAGGATCACTTTCTCCATGTATAACATTTGGGACTGGTCTATATAACTCTTCATTTCTCTTCTAATCCTACATTCTTTTTTCCTACTTAAAAATATATTAAATTTAAAAAAGAAAATGTAGACATAATAACCATGAGTTTCCCCTTTTTACAAAAACATGTATGCAATGACTTTGCCTTAAGTTTCCTTTTCTAATCTCATCTCTCTTAATTATCTCTCACTCTTTCACTTATTCTCTATTTCTTTCTCTCTCAAATGTAAATTATGTTACATTCCATGTGAATCTTGTCAAACAATTTGATTTCTTATTATACAACCCTATTTTTGGGTCAGGCTTTTCTTTTCTTGTTGATTCTTTTCACTGGCCTTGTGTATAAACTCTGTATTTTTATTAAGCTCGTTTGCGGTCATCTGGGGCCTCTCTGTCCTAAATTAAACTTTTGATTCAATAGTCAAATCCATTTCTGGCTCATTCAGTTTGTTTTTATCCTCTATGAATTGCATCTTGCATATTATATCCTGTAGTTAAGTGGCCAATATTTTCTCCATTTGGGTCATTTCTTTTCTTTCATCAGTTGTTCGTTCTATGTCTTTCCCTGAAGTCTTTTATTAAATGTTTTGAAAGAGTTCTTTCCTTAACTAATGGGACCAAAAATGTGTTTTCCTCCTTTAGGTTATATCATAATTATTTATTATTGCTCTTTTCTGATGAACTCATCATGAGATAAGACTATTTAATGAAAAACATTTCTGTTGTTTAATTGATGTGTTGGTAAATGGAGCCAGTTTTAGAATAACTTGGACCAGACCATCTGGACTATCTTTCCTTAGCCTAGGAGGTGGGTACAGTGGGAAAAATACTGGAATCTTGAATTTAGAATACCTAGATTAAAATCCTAACTTGGGAACTCCCTGCCTGTGTGACTTCAATTTCATGATTTATAAAATTAAGAGTTTGGGCCAGATGACCTCAGAATTTTGTCCTAGTTCTAAATCCATTATCCTATGATCTCTTAATATATATTTTATCTTGTAGGAGGCCTACTACATTTCACTTTTAGATCCCACATTTATACTAGATTTTGGCCCTCCTATTTGGTGTTGGTATCCTTGTTGTTATTCTTCTTCATTTCAGTCATGACAGACTCTTTATGACCCCATTTGGTGTTTTCTAGGCAAAGATACTAGAATGGTTTGCTGTTCCCTTTTCCAGTTCATTTTACAGATTAAGAAACTGAAGCAGAGTTAGTTGACTTACCCAAGGTCACACAACTAGTGTCTCAGGAAGGGTCTGAACTTGGGTCTTCCTGAATCCTGGTCTGGCTCTCTATTCACTGCATCACCTAGCTTCCCTCAGTAACCTAAGTAATATGCATACACAAAGATATCTCAGTATTAAATGTATTGCCACAGTTTTGACAGAAAAAAAGTCTTGTTACCTCAGTAACTGGAACAAAATAAGATATTTCAGTTTTTACCAGTAGTTCTCATTAAAAAAAAATCGATGTGAAGTGAAACTCTTTTAGTTTTCATGTAGAAAATCTTCCCAAACTAACATTTGTTTTTAGGAATTCTGAAGGAAAAGGAAATAATATGTCAGAAATAAACTTCTCAAATAGACTCAATTTCTTTTTCACTACATTTCAAGTTGAGAATTAAATTGGAAATGCTAGAGTGCTTCCAGTTTTCTTGTAGGATGGACCAAATTAAAGGTCCTAAAATGGAGAACTGTCATTCAGTACCAGGAAAAGAATAATTCTACAAACCAGAATTTGTTACTTTTCATCCAGCATGATAAATGGTGCTAAGAAGAGCCATTGGGGATTTAACACACCTTGGTTTTTAGGAGCAACAAAACCAGAAAGGAGGTATGTGGCCCTAACCAAGTTCCATAATCTTTATGGATCTGTTTTCTTATTTGTGAGGTGTGAAAATTAGTTTGGATTGCCTGTCTATCTCATCCATCACCTGTTCTCTTGGAATTTATAATTTCTCAGGAGATAAGACAAACTTAAATGAATTCTTCATCAATTTAGATATTCCTTCCAAAAATGCATATCAACTCCTCATGCCTACTTATCCTTGTGCAGCTCTTCTCTCACAAGTTCTTCACTTGGAGTCCACCAAAAGTTCTGGAAGCCTTCCTCACTTTCTTCTGATATAACAAGCATTTCAACAGAGTACTCAGGCTAATGATCTGTTATCTCTTACCTTCTCTACATAACCAACCTCTCTATCATATATTTTTCTGGAAATATTTTACTCCTGTTCTATCAAGTTCCATATATGTATATAATATATATTTTACATATATACTATATGTATATTACATATTCTCTTATATTCCACATCTTGGGGACATATTACAATGCCGGAAGAACATTTGTAAGTGAATATATATGAAAATAGATGATAAGAATATGAAAGGTATAAAAAAGATGGAATAAAGGTTCAGTAGAAACAGAATTCACTTTTAGCTGGTGAGGACCAGGAAGAATTCAATTCAACAGAGATGTAGTTAGCACCTATTATCTACAAATCCTCGATGTTGGGAAAGATTGAAGGCAGAAAGAGAGGGCAGAGATCGGGATGAATAGAGAGTGTCATGGAAACAACAAACATGAACTTGGACAGACTTCAAGAGATAATGAAGTATAGAAGGATCTGGTATGGGTGGGTGGGGGGTAATGAAGTTAATTTTGGATGAACTGAATTGAAAGTACTAGTGGGACATAAAGTCCTATGGTCATCTGGAGATATAAATCCAGAGGACAAAAGAAAGTCTGGATAGTTATTTGTTGGAAAAGTAAGCAGATGGTGGAGTACAGGCTGGGTCCCAGTTGATCTCTACCAACATTCTCCTACAAACAACTTTAAAATAAACCCTCATCCCTATTGTCACCAATGTGCTATGAATCAGTATTCATCAAAACAATCTGGTACAGGATAAAAAATAGAAGGGTGGATCAATAGGAAATATTAGGGGTAAATGACCTCAGCAATTTAGTGCTTGATAAACCCAAAGAACCCAGCTTTTGGGAGAGGAACTCACTATTTCACAAAAAATTCTGGGAAAATTGGAAAACAGTGTGGCAAAAATTAGATTTAGATCAGTATCTCACACCTTATACCAAGAAAAGGTCAAAATGGGTATATGATTTAAATGTAAAGAGTGATATTTAAGTAAATTGGGGAATACAGAATAGTTTAGCTGTGGATCTATGGAGATCTAGGAAGATTTCTGGAGAAGGGAAAAATATGTGGCCATATAAGAGGTAGAGGACATTATAAGATATAAAATAATTTTGATTATATTAAATTTAAGTTTTTGTACAAACAAAACCAATGCAACCAAGATTAGAATGGAAACAACAAATTGAGAAAAACATTTTTATGACAAATTTCTCTGATAAAGGTCTCATTTCTCAAATATATAAATAACTAAATCAAATTTATAAGAATACAAGTCATCTCCAATTGACAAATAGTCAAAGTATATGAAGAGCAATTTTCAGATGAAGTCAAAGCCATCAATAATCATATGAAAATAACAGACTTCTCTACTAGCAGCAATGCAAGAATCCAGAGCGAGGCTGAGGGTCTTATGAGAAAGAAAACTAGCCACATTCAGAGGAAGAACGGTGGGAGGAGAAACACAGAAGAAAAACAGCTCTTTGAACATATGGACTGATGAGGATATTATTAGGGATGTAGACACTAAATGATAACTCTCGTCCAACTCTCAATAATATGGAATTAGGTCTTGATCAATGATACATGTAAAACCCAGTGGAATTGTGTGTCAGCTACAGGGGACTAGTGGGGTTTGGGGGAGAGGGAAAGAACATGAAACATGTAACTATGGGAAAATATTCAAAAGGGAAAATAAATAAAAACAAACAAACAAATAAATAAAATAAGTTTAAAAAATAATCATATGAAAGAATGTTCTAAATAGCTCTTGATTAAAGAAATGCAAATTAAAACAATTCTGAGGCACCACCTCACACCCATCAGATTGGCCAATATGACAGTAAAGGAAAAAGATAAATGTTGGATGACATGTGGCAAAATTGGGACACTAATATATTGCAGGTGGAATGGCGAATTTATCCAACCATTCTGGAGGGCAATTTGGAATTATGCCCAAAGGGCTATAAAAGAATGCATGCCCTTTGATCCAGTAATACTACTTCTAGGTCTGCATCCAAAAGAGATTTTAAAAAGCCCCTCCCCCTGAAGGACCTGTTTGTACAAAAATATTTATAGCCTCTCTTTTTGTGGTGACAAAGAATTGGAAACTAAAGGGATGTCCCTCGATTGAGAGAATGGCTGAACAAATTGTAGTATATAATGATAATGTGATGGAATACTACTGTGCTATAAGGAATGACAAACAGGTTGATTTCAGAAAGAGCTGGATGCAGAGTGAAATCAGGAGAACCAGGAAAGCACTGAACAAAGTAACAGCAATAATGTGGAACAATCAAATGTGATAGACTTTGTTATTAACAGCAATTCAGTGATCCAGAACAATTCTGAGGGACTTATGAAAAAGAATGCTATCCACCTCTAGAGAAAGAACTATTGGAGTAGGAATGCAGATGGAAGCATGTAATTTATCACTTGCTCATTTGGATATATATTTTGGAGGGTTTTTTGAGGGGGTAGGGTTAATAAGAGTATTCACTTACAAAAATGAATAATATGGAAATATGTTTTGCATGATAATACATGTATAACCCAGATTGAATTGCTTGACAGGTCTGGGAAGGGGAGGGAAGAAGAGAGGAAGACAATTTGAATCACATAACTTCAGAAAATTTAACATAGAAATTTATATTTTAAATTAAAGTAATTTAATTTAAAAATAATAATAAAATAAAATAACTCCTCAAATAAAAATTTGGACTGGCAGAGACAACAAAAAGTCAGAATGAGAGATTTTTTAAGCCTAAAACAACATAGAATATCAGCAGGAAAGGTCTGTTACAGCAGGGTGGTCATGGGTCCAGAGTGAGGCAAGAGCACCAGAGATGAGCTTTGCACATAACCCCAAAATAGCAGTGGCTTTTAGGGGCTCTCAGCTCAGAGAGAATAAATGTTGGAAGCCATTGAGAGAAACAAAGTCTATAATAGATATTTTTATCTGAACCCCATCAAAAGATCAATGCAGTCCGGCAAGGCCATGCTTTGACCTTTCTACTCTGCAAGTTAGAACCAGACCAGATGAGTTATTTAAGATAAAAATCTTGACTCCTCTTTTAATTCCTTTTATGATCCACAACTTTTCTTATTGGAAAGCATTATAGTCTTATTGGAAAACTTTTAAATTCTTAGCAAAGCAGCAGTTAAGGGGTTAACAGTTTCTCTCCAAGACAGAAATGCAGAAAATTAAGTTGCTTGAGCTCAGAATTGTTCCCAGACCAACCAAGGTGAAAACTAGACAAAGTTAGACAAGACCTCATCCAACCAGGTGCATTCCTCCCGATAAAGTATAAGACTCAGCTTTGAAACTTTTTTTTCATCCAATATACCTTTTATGAGAAAATCTTTTGTATAATATATGCCAAAGAGTGAAGTAATTCTGTAACCATGATGTGTCTGCACAGCTGCAATCTCCTATGTGCTTTTTGTGAAAGAGGTTTTTTTAATACTGTATATAATAAAAATCTCAAGCTCATTGTGGATCAGACGGAGCAGCCATGAGCTGACAGACAGACGGTCTCCAGTATCTTTCTTTCTCACCTAAACCGCCCCTTATCAGATTCCTGGAGCTTTTGGATAGCTTTCAACAAATAAAGATGTTGGACAATGGGTCAGGAAGCAATTACAGAAGATCCTTTGCTGGCACTGGGTGCAGCTGTCATTGATTGGCTATGTTATTGCTCAGATGCAGTTCTAGGTCACAGTTCTAGGGCATTTGCTGTTGGTCACAGAGGAGCAGGGCCCCTGATTCCAGTGTAAAGCAGAGAAGAGCACCAGTGCTTGCAGCTCCAGGAGAGCACTAGCCCTTCCTGGATAAAAACTAGAACACAGACCAAGAGAGCAGTCACCAGACTCTTGGTCTACCTGGCTTTGGAATCAGTACCATATTTGTGTCATAAAAGGAATTTGGTAGGACTCCTTCTTTGCTTATCATACCAAATAATTTGTATAGTATTGGGATTAGTTGCTCTTGGAATGTCTGATAGAATTCACTTGTGAATCCATCAGGCCCTGGCGATTTTTTCTTAGGGAGTTCTTTGATGGCTTGTTCAATTTCTTTTTCTGATATGGGATTATTTAAGTATTCTATTTCTTCTGTTGTTAATCTAGGCAATTTATATTTTTTTGTAAATATTCATCCATCTCACCTAGATTGCTATATTTATTGCCATATAATTGGGCAAAATAGTTTTTAATGATTGCCTTAATTTCCTCTTCATTAGAGGTGAGGTCTCCCTTTTCATCTTTGATACTGTTGGAAGCACCAAAAACATGCAGGCCCCCAGAGCTAGCTCTGAAAATAGCAATACAAAAAAGCCTGAAGCTTGGCCCAGTACCTTCCCAACCTCAGTTGAGCAGACCCCAACTTTAACATAAAGGTTCAAAGTGAAGAAATAGACTGAGAAAATGAGCAAACAACAATAGCAACAAAAGAACTTGACAGTAAAAAGCTACTATAGCATCAGAGAAGATCAAAACATAAATGTATGTTATCTGCACACACACACATAATTTTATTTTTCTTCAATTACATGTAAAATAATTTTTACCTTTTTAAATTTTTGAGCCCAATTCTCCCTCTTCCTCCTCCTTCTCAGTGACAAGAAGCAATCAGATATAGATTTTACATATGCAATAATGTAAAACATTTTCCCATATTGGTCATTTTATGGAAGAGAACTTAAAAAAATGAAGAAAGTGAAATATATATGTTTCGATTCCCTATTCAGATTCCATCAGTTCTTTCTCTAGGGGTAGGTGGCATTTTTCATCATGAGCCCTTGGGAATTGTCTTAGATCACTGAATTGCTAAAAATAGCTTTCATTCAAAATTGTTCATCATAAAATATTGCTGTAACTGTGTATAATTTTTCCTGGTTCTGCTCAATACACTTTGTAACATTTCACTAACACATAAACTTAGAAGAAGACAACATTGTGAAAACAACTATAACTAAAGCCTCAACGAAAAAGGATAATTGGACCCAATTCCTGGAAGAGTTAAAGAAGAGATAAGATTAGTTGAGGAAAAATTGGGGAAAGAAATGAGAATGACACAAGAAATGTATGAAAAGAGAATTAGCAACTTGGTAAAAGAGGCACAAAAATACTTAAGAAAATACCACATAAATAGAATTGGCCTATTGGTAAATGAGACATAAAATTCACTGCTGAGAAGAACTCTTTTAAAAGCAGAATAAGGCAAATAGAAAAGGAGGTACAAAAGTTCAATGAAGGAAATAATCTCTCAAAAATTAGAATTGGGCAATGGAAGCTAAGTACTCCATGAGATTAAAAAAACCATAAAGTCAAAAGGATAAAAAAAATAGAATATAGTGTGAAATATCTCAATGGAAAAACAACAGAACTGGAAAATAGAAGAAAAATAATTTAAGAATTGTACTACTTGAGAACCATGACAAAAAAAAAGAGCATAGACATCATATTTCAAAAAATTTCAAAGGAAAACTACCTTATTATCTTAGATTTAGAGGAAAAAATAGAAATTGAATGAATCTCCTGATCATATTCTGAAAGAGATCACAAAATGAAAATTTCTGGGCATAACATAACCAAATTCCCAATCGTCCAAATCAAGGAGAAAATATTGCATGTAGTCAGAAAGAAACAATTCAAATATAGTGAAGCACAATGAGGATCCCACGAGATTTAGTCACTTACATTTTAAAGTATTAAAGGGCTTGGAATATGATATTAGAGAGGGCATAGGAATTAGGACTACACCCAAGAATCATCTATTCAGCAAAAGTGAATACAATCTTTCAGGGGAAGAAATGGATATTTAATGAAACAGAGGGCTTTGTGCCATTTGAAATTATTGTAAGCCCTGGGAGACTATGTCTCCCAGGACTCTCTCTGCTACAACTTCCCCTGACACCTCCCACTTCCTTTGTGGGAGGTGTCAGAGAAAGTATAAAAGGGAAAGTTTGGCACCTTTTCTCTCTCAGGCTCTCTTGACCCTGACTTCTGCTCTCTCTCTACCTAGGAAGGTCTGCTCTCTCTGACCCTGGAAGCAGCGCTCTCTACCCTGAGACCCTGATCTCTCTCTTGGCGCCTTTTCCCCTTTTTTCCTACCTCCTAGTTTTCTCTAGACCTTTCCCTTTATAATTAAAATAAAATCTAGCTATTCAAACCCTAAAGTTGCTCTCTGATCATTCATTTGAGGGCTCTGGTCAATTTCCCCCTGCCAGGGCTGATACCACTGCCTTCCTCTCCCTTCCTCTCCCTTCTTCTCTCCTTTCTCCCATCCTTCCTAACATCCTACCTTCTTCCCTTCATTTTCAATGCACAGCTTCCAAATATTCTTGATGAAAAGCTGAGTAAAAAATCTGACATTTAAACAGAAGTCTCAAGAGAAGAATTTTTAAAAGTAAGCATAATAGAGTAATTATAAGGAATTCAATGGAGTTAAACAATTTACCTTCCTTTATGGAAAAATGATATATATATAACTCCTAAGAACTTAATCATTTTTAGGGCAGTTAGGAGGAGTCTACAAATACAGAGGGCCTGAATGTGAGTCAGTTATGTTGGGATGATCTTCAAAATGAAGAATGTAGGTGATTACACATGTAAAATCTATATCAGATTGCTTTCTGTCTGGGGGGTGGGGAAGGCAGGGGAAAAGTAAAGGAGGGAAAGTCAAAAGAATGGAGAAAGTTTGGAACTCAAAACTTTAAAAAATGAATGTTAAAAATTGTTTTTACATGTAACAGAGGAAAATAAAAGATTGTTTTTTAAAAGGAATGATGTAGGGGGCTAGAAAGAAGGATGCACTTGGAGAAAGTAGAGAAAGATAGATTGGTCAAATTTTCTTACATAAAGGAGGTGTCCAAGAAAGAGCTTTTATAGTGGAGGGGGAAATGGAGTGAGAGATAGCAAGCAATCTTTAAAACTAACTTTCATCAGATTGGTTCAAAGACAGAAAATATATACATACATAATGTGCAGTTTGGAATTGTTGTAAGCCCAGGAAGACTACGCCTCCCAGGGCTCCCTGCTACAACTTCCCTTGACATCTCCCACTTCCTTTGTGGGAGGTGTAGCAGAAAGTATAAAAGAGAAAGTTTGGTGCCTTTTTTGGTCTCTCTGCTCTGCTCTCTGGAGCCTGGAGGCTGGCTGATACTATCTACCCTAATCTCTCTCTCTCTCTCTCTTTTCCTTTATATCTATACACACACACAGAGAGTTGGGTATAGAGATCTATCTTACCCAATGGAGAGATAGGGAATGATTTAAGAAATATGGGGTTGGTGATAAGGGGCAGGGCAGATTGGAGGAGGCAGTGAGTGGTAGGAAGCAAGACAAACCTTTGAGGACAGGATAAAAAGAGAAAGAAAGATACACAGAGTGAAATGGATGGAGAGAAATGTGTGGTGGTTATAATTATAAATGTCAATGGGATAAGCATGGTTAACAGAATGGATTAGAAATCAGAATCCAAAAATCTGTTGTATACAAGAGACACACTTGGGACAGAAAGACACAGAGTTGAAATGAAAGACTGGAACAGTCTATTATGCTTCAGCTGAATTGAAGAGAGCATAGGTGGCAATCATAATTTCAGACAAAATAAAAGCTAAAATAGGTTTAATTGAAAGAGATAATCAGGGAAACTACATTTACTAAAAGGTACCATAGAAAATGAAATAATATCAATAATTTTATAGCAAGTTTCTCTGATAAAGACCTCATTTTTCAAATACATAGGGAACTGAGTCAAATTTTAAAAATAAGAGCCAATTGATAAATGGTCAAAGACATAAAGAGGCAGTTTTCAGAAGAAGAAATCAAAGCTATTTATATTCATATGAAAAAATCCTCTAAAACACTATTGACTTGAGAAAAGCCAATTAAAACAAATATAGCTATCCAAGATAGTTCCAAAGAACTCATGATGAAAAAATTCTATCTACTTGCAGAGAGAAAACTGATGAACTCTGAGTGAAAACTGAAGAATGATTTTCTTACTTTTTTGTTACGTTTAATATGAAAATATATTTTGCATGATTTCACATATATACTTGCTATCATATTGTTTGCCTTATTAATGGGTGGGGAGGAGTAGATGGCAAGGAGAGAATCTGAAACTCAAAATTATTTTAAAAGAATGTTTAAAATAAATAAAAAGGAAAATAAAGTGGAAGGAAGGAAGGAAAAGGAAATGTCATATTTCTATTCCTATTCCAATACATATTACATTAGATAACTCTAAGATCTCTACCCAACCTCAATTCTTGAGACTAAAGCTCTAACCAACCATGCATTGTATGTTTGTTTTCCAAAAACCATTCTGATATTGACCATTCCCACCTTTTTCATTTTTGCAAATTTGCTAGTTGTGTGATGAATCCTTAGGATTCTAATAATGGAATAGTCAGCATAATTTCATATATTATAATAACATTTTGAAATTCAACTATTTGATGGGCTTTCCTAAACTTAAATGGTTTTAGTTTTGTTTTTGTCAAAAGCAGAGCAACTCTTGTTCATTGGTCAGATTTAGTTTTTCATTTCTTTGGGCAAGTACTTCAATATTTTTCTCCAATAATTGTGAAAATGCAACACAATCTAGGCATAAGATCATAGATGTAAACCTCGGGAACTTTAGAGGCCATTTAGTTTGCCAGTTTTGTTTTGTAGTTAAAGTAAGCTAAGGCACAGAAAATTGAGATAGTTGGCCCACAGTCACATAGGTATAAGAGACAGAATGTGAATTTAATTTCTTTAACCAAAGAGCCTGTGCTTTTTCTAGTGTATTGTGCAGCCTCTCTTTCTTTAGAATCATTTTGTTATACTGGGTAGAATATTTGACTGGAAGCTGGGAAGACCTAGGTTCCCATTCTGCCATGGAAAGTTACTAGCTGTGGGTTCTTGCAGGTCATTTAATTCACTGGTGCCTTATGCGATTCCCTAGGATTTATCTGATGAGTCATAGAGAGCTGACAATTTGTGTTGGTGGGAGCAGTTCCTACTGGGCTGAACTTATGATCATTCTTATATATCTTTCTGTAAAGTCTCAATGAAACATTTTTATTCATCATTTACTACACGTACCTAACAGTGTACTGAGTGAAAATGAGAATATGAGGGGATAATAATATAGTATCTACCTATAAAGATTGAATATGCTAGTTGGGGAGTTAAGATTCACCCATGTGAGACGATAAGAAAATGAGGCACTCATACAGGTATCCGTGTTCAGATATATTCACGTGTTAAAGTGTAGATAATTCGATAACAGAATCACTTAGTCAGGTGCTAATTGTGTGGTTGCACATGCTATAAATAAAATGTTACAGAAAGATGAGATCGATGCAGGCCAGAGTTCTCAGAATAAAAAGCAGGGGAAGAAAGTAACTTCATTTTGAAAGATAAGAAAAATAAGCAGGACATGTATATGTGTGTAAGTCTTTTTTTTCTGCTCCTTTATGGTAACGAGGTGGTACAATGAATAGAGTGGATAGAGCCTGAAGTCAGAAAATCAAATGTGGCCTCAGATACTTACTGGCTGTGTGACCCTGGGCAAGTCACTTAACCCTGTTTGCCTCAGTTTACTAATTTTTAAAATGAGCTGGAGAGGAAAATGGAAAAACACTTCAGTATCTTTGCCAAGAAAACTCCAGATGGGGTCACAAAGTGTCAGACATAACTAAAATATTTAAAACAAATATTCTTCCCTCCTTTCTGTCTCATTTTCTGGGTGTCACTTCCTTTTTGTACATATGTGGATTTCTATGTGTGCCTTTCTTTATGTATTTCTAGAATTTGTTCCCATTCTGTCTTTTCTTCTTTCACAGAATCAGAGCTTTAGAGCCAAGAGGAATCTAAAAGATGACACAATCCAACCCTTTCATGCTGCAGACAGGGAAGTTATAGTCCAGAGAAATTAAGGTACTTGCTTAAGGTTATACAGGACCAAAATCAGAATTTGAGCAAGACCTCAGAGACCACTTAGTTGCACAGAAATAATCTTAACCATCCCCAAAAAGAGTCATCCAGCCTTCACTTTAACTCTGCAGTGAGAGAGAACCCACTACCTCTCAAAGGAGGCCATTCTACTTCTGAACGGGTCCATCTCAGGGTATCAAATAAGATGATATTGAGAAGCAATGAGTGGGTGCTTAAGAAATTCTGTTTTCCTCTTACTCTGGGATCCATGAAACCTCTCCTTCCCCCAAACCCCCGAGAAGAATCAATGTATAGATTTCAGGAATATTGTTAATTTGTATGGGGAAAATTGCATCTCCATTTGCACTAACCTCTCATTGAAGTGTAGCATATCCTTCAACTATGAAATAATTAGGTGATAATACTGTATAGAGAGCTCTGTCTCAGGTTCCTGAAATATAAAAAAAAGGATAATAATAATAGCAGCTATTGTCTAGTGTCATTATGAGGACTGAAGAATATTTTTAATGAACTTAGCAGAGATTCTGGCACATAGTATGCATTTTAAATAATTTAATTAATAATAATAAGTTATTAATAATAATATACAATTTACTAAATGTTTATTGGCTTGCTGCTTTTTCTCTTCCTTTTTTTCCTACGAATTTGGGCAAAAAACAAAATTTTGACAAGGGTTCAGTAGGTTTCATCAGGCTATGAAAGGGTCCTTGATACACATAAAGAATTCATGCTTCAACTGTTAGGGAATTTTTACTTAGAACAAGTTGAAATTTGACTTTTTGTCACTTTCACCAATTGTTCTTAATTCTGTCCTGATTCTAATTAGAAAAAGTATAATCCTTTGGAAACAATTATCATGCCTTCTGTTAGTCTTCTCTGCTTCAGGCTATACATCCCAGTTCCTTTAACCAATCTTAATATGGCACAATATCAAGCTTATTAGTGCCCGTCTCAAAATTGTGTCTGTAATTAAAAATAATCAGGATTTTGTTCTTTTCTTAGTCTATGGTTTCCCTCTTCCCTCCCACAATCTTTTAAAGATCAGTAAATACTAGAGGGTTAGTAATCATATATGGCAGTTTTCTTCTTGGTGCCTGAAGGTATAGTCAGGTATAGACTTCAACTCTACATTAGCCAAAGTTGTTCTATTTTCTAGTTCATCCAAAGATTGTTCAACTTGCCAGAGAAAATGGAAAAAAAAACTGAACTTGAGCACCTTTTTCTTTTCTCTGTGTCCTGTTAACATCAATTCATCTACCATAGGAATGGTCTGATTGCAGCTTTGACTCCTCTTTCTTCTAGTAAACAAAACCCTTTTTTGCCATCCTTAGCTTTCCTCAACAACTTCAGAACTTTAGCTTAGCACAATTAACATGATTCTTACAGTACCTTGGCCTTCTTTTTTTAATCATTATTTTTATTCAGCCCATGTTTCCAACTTTCCATACATATCTCCTTAAAATCTAAGTTGATTGGGGACTTACTTATGTATTCTACACTATCCTTCTCCTAGAATTCTTATTTTCCTTCCTTGTCAGAATTGTTTTTAGAATTTCATTCCTGAAAGCTTTCCATCTTTCCTGGTCTGACTTCTACCTTAGAATTTTAATTCATGGAATTCAGTGTGGCCTTCCTCTGAAACCTTTGAATTCTTCCCTCAAAATCTAGAGACAACGCAGACTATTTCTAGCTTTATTTTCTAACAGAAACTTGAAGTTATTGATCACTTCCCTCTCAAGGCTCTCATCATCTCATCTTTAGCAACTTATTTCACCCTGTTTATGAGAACCAAATACAGGATAGAATTTTTCCTTGTTAGTTATTCTACCTTTTGAAGCATATTATCATGAAGAGAGACATAGTAGATTAGTATATTCAACAGAGCTGGCCTCAAACCTGCCTCAGGAAGACCTGGGTTATAGTTGTGTCTTTGAGACCTACTAGCTGTATGATTCTGATCAAAATACAATTAATCTATCAGTGTCTAAAGCAACTCTCAAATACTGCAAATTACAGAGCAATTGCCAAACTTCTGGAGACAGGGACAGGAAGCAGCAATGCAAACATGCAGGTCCTACTACTATCCACAAATGGTTATTATTTATTTCTGCTTAATAGAAAAAAAAGTTAAATGACTTAACCCAGGTAAGTGTATGTGTGGAAGAGAAGTAAAATTGACATATCCAACCTGCTAGCAAATGCTCCAGTTACTATATTGTCTTCAAGAATTTCTAACTTAAATTATTTTTACTATGTTGGAGAGGATGTGGCAAAATTGGGACACTAATGCATTGCTGGTGGAGTTGTGAAGTGATCCAACCATTCTGGAAGGCAATTTGGAATTATGCCCAGAGGGCTTTAAATGACTGCTTGCCCTTTGATCCAGCCATACCACTGCTGAGTTTATACCCCAAAGAGATTAGAGGGACAAAGACTTGCACAAAAGTATTTATAGCTACACTCTTTGTGGTGCCAAAAAATTGGAAAATGAGGGGAAGACCTTCAATCGGAGAATGGCTGAACAAATTGTGGTATCTGTTGGTGATGGAATATTCTTGTGCTCAAAGGAATAATGAACTGGAGGAATTCCATGTGAACTGCAACAACCTCCAGGAATTGATGCAGAGCGAAAGGAACAGAACTAGGAGAACATTATAAACATAGACTGATACACTGTGGCACAATCAAATATAATGAACTTCTCTACTAGCAGCAATGCAAGGATCCAGGACAATTCTGAGGGACCTATGAGAAAGAATGCTATCCATATCCAGAGAAAGAACTGTGGGAGTAGAAACACAGAAGAAAAACATTTCCTTGATCACATGGTTCGACAGGGACATGATTAGGGATATAGACTCTAAACCATCACCCTAGAGCAAATATTAACAATATGGAAATAGGACTTGACCAATGATACATGTAAAACCCAGTGGAATTGCTCATTGACTACGGAAGGGGGAGAGAAAGCATATGAATCATGTAACCATGGAATAATATTCTAAATTAATTAAATAAATAAATAATAAATTATTTATATTATCTTCAAGAACTCCTCTCCAGCCTCTACTCCCCACTTTCTCCTCTTCTTTATTCATTCTTTAGCTTCCTTCTCGGCTAGGAAGATCTTATTATCCCTTGGCTCCTTCTTCTTTTTGGCAAATTCCTTCTGGAACCTCCAATTTAAAGAAGGTCCCATAACGAATTCCTGTTCACTCCTCTCTGGGCTCTGTTCTTGATTATCCCATCTTTTTAAATTTTCTCATGCTTTCCCCCTCAACTTCCTTTAACTTTTCATGTGTTGTTTCCCAATTCCCACCACCCGCCTCCAGTAGAATATAAGCTTCTTGAGGGCAGGGACCACCCTTCTTTTCATTCCTATTTGAATCTCCAGTGCTTAGCACAGTGCCTGGCACATAATAAATGTTAAATAAGTGCTTAGTGTCTTGACTTTAGCCCTTTGGCACCTAAGCATTGTTGACTTACTTTCACTTTTTTATACCCTACATAGATTGTTGTTGATTCCGTTGTCTTCAACTGTGCTTTCAAAGAATTATGCTAAAACATTACATAGCATTGTACATTTAAACATCAGAAAAAATCAAATGGGAAGATTACATCCTTTCAAAAAGCATATAATCACAATTTTAGAATATTTCTTGCTCATAAATATATAGTCTTTGCATAGTGTCATGAAAAGGGCATCAGATATAGAATCAAAGGATAAAATACTTCTGATTCTGCCTATTACCCTTACATAGTTAGACAAATTATTCAACCTCTCTGGGTCTGAGTTTCCTCATTTGTGCAAAGAGAGGTTAGAATGGGTGCTTTTTCCCTTCAGTGTTAGCTTTTATTTTAGTTTCAGATTCACAGACACTCTTGGATTTTATTTAAATCATCAACAACAATTTTCTGTACACAATCTTCAAATCTGGAAACATGTGTGCCTACCTTCTCATACTCCACACACTGGACCTGCAGCTTTGAACAACACAGAGCAGGTTGGAGACCCCGCAGATCAATTCACGCAGGTAAATAGAGCAGGTGTTTTTCTCCAGCTTTGCCATGGATGTTCCATCATCCTGAGGCTTGGCATCCAGTCTTGATCTCCTAGTCTTCTTTGCATACTTCTGAAAATGCTCCTCCCGAAGCTGTGCCACATCTTGACTTTTTCCTTCATCATCACTTCTAAACAGGATTATTATTTCTCTCTTCCTTCTCCTTCCTCCTAGAGGACCACTCTACCTTCTGCATTAAGGAGACATTCTGGGGCCATCTGCCACTGGAGTGAGAGAACATTTCTCAAGTAGCCTCAGCTGAGTTTCCAACTTAGAGAGAGTGAGCTGTAGATTGTGAATCATTCCACAGGCTTTAGTTCTTTCATCGTCAGTTCTGGTTCCTGGCTTGTTACGGTTCCCAAAAGGATCACTGAAAAAGTTACTTCCTGTGTTTTTGACCAGTGAGTTTGGCTCTTCTAAATGACTTTAGCAATGCCATGGAGAATGACAATGACTCCATCCTCCTGGTAGGAGGAGATAGATATGTGACCTATTATCAGAAAGATGTTTGCATTCAGAGCAATGCAAAGACCCATCCTGAATAAAGGTTCAATAAGACTGATGAATTATATATACCATCCTTCTCTTAGTAGGGAGATAGACTATAGATACAGAATAAGCTCTCTGGCATGATCAATATGTCTATTTTATTTAACTTGGCTTCTTTGTTACACTAGACAGTTCTAGTTGGGAGTGGGCTTTGGGAAAGAATAGTGTTGGAAAAATAAGACATTATTTCTCAAATACTCCAATGAATCTGTTATTTCACCCACAGGCATAATCTCACCAATGATACAAATAATAAATCATCTAAGGCTTCATATCTTATGACATTTTTGTTTACATCCTCTCAGAAGTATGCCACGGTGTAATCATGCTACAAATAATTCAGAATAAGAAAAATGCAATTTAAAACAATTTTGGGAGTTTCCTTCTTGACAATAAAAATGACAAAGATAATATTAAAACTCAAGCTGGGTGGCACAGTGAATGAAGTTCCAGATTTGGAGTCCAAAATACCTGAGTTATCAGCTTATTAGTTGTGTGACCACTAGTTATTAAGCTTATTAGGGCAAGACACTATTTGCTTTAGTTTTCTCACCTGTAAAGTAGGTATAAGAATAGTACCCATCTACCAGGATTGTTGTGAGAACAAAATGAGATAATGTTTACAAGGTGCTCTGTAAACTTTTAAGTACCATATAAATAATAGTTAATTAATAATAATAACAATAATAACATGATGATAATAATTAGCATTTTGGAGAGCCTTTCCACTTTCTCTTGACAATGAGCACACATAGCTATTTATCTCTTCTTATTACCACCTAACCAGCTCTACTTCTTTTTGAATTATGCAATATGTGAATGCAATTCATTGCTACTCTTCTCTTAAATAATTCCTTATTTTCTCATTGGATTTCATTCTGTGTTTGAGAATACATTTTTATACTAAGTCATTCAGGATTTACCCTGCCCTTTGTCTTTCTCTGGATATACCACAGCTGGATAGCTCTTAATGCCCCTGATGTAATTTCTTTTTTTTTTTAACCCTTGTATAAGTAGAGATTTTGAACCTTGGACTTCATTCCCCATAAGTCTCTTAGTATTTCACAAAATTCCCTTTAATCTCTCCTGCACCTCCACGTTTGCATGGTCACCTTATTGTTTTATAAGTTCTGTAGCTCCTCCCTCTTCCTCTCTTCCCCACAAGTGGGGGCTGAAGTTAGTTTAGTACCTTTTCATTCCAGTTTTTATGTTAGTTTATTATTAATAAAACTTTATTAAATATAATATTTAGATATTGGATATTAATTTTCATCTCCACACCCTTGCCTTCCATCTTAGAATCAATACTATGTATTGGTCCCCAGGCAGAAGAGCAATAAGGGCTAGACAACTGGGATTACGTGACTTGCCCAGGGTCACACAGCTAGGAAGTGTCTGAGGTCAGATTTGAACCCAGGACCTCCTTTCTCTAGGTCTGGCTCTCAACACATTTGAGTCACTTAGCAGTCTCACTAGCCTTTTTTCTTAGAATTTTTATAGTGATTTAAGATTTTCAAAGAATTTTATGTACAATATTTGACCATAGCCATAATACATAGGGGCTATTATTATCCCAATATTTCTAAATGAGAAAATTAAGCTTGAGAGGTGCTTTGGAACTTGCTTGGGCTTGTAAAGCTAGTATCTGAGGAAGGACTTGAACACAGGCCTTCCTGACTAATTTTACCACTGTATCCACAATGCTACTTAGTTGCCTCTATAACAATAATCATCATAGTTAACTGTTAAAGATTATAGTCGATCTATAGGCAATTTTCCTTTGAAGGAAGCCAAAGAAACCGAGGCAGAAGTGAGGAGGAGAAACATTGCCAGGTTGGGAAATGGCCAGTACAATGGTGTAGAGTTGGGTTGATCTGTGTGAGAAACAGTAATCTGTCTAGAGTAGCTTGATTGCAGAAAACATGGAGGAAGGAAGGAAACCAGAATTTACTAAATAAACAATTAGTAAGTACAGTGCCAGGCACTTTCTAGACATATATGATCACATTTATTTATTTTTTTTTAAACCCTTAACTTCTGTGTATTGGCTCCTTGGTGGAAGAGTGGTAAGGGTGAGCAATGGGGGTCAAATGACTTGCCCAGGGTCACACAGCTGGGAAGTGTCTGAGGCCAGATTTGAACCTAGGACCTCCAGTCTCTAGGCCTGGCTCTCAATCCACTGAGCTACCCAGCTGCCCCTATGATCACATTTGTACTCACAATGACAGTGAGAAGTAAAAATAGGTGCCGTTAATCTCCCTATTTAACAGTTGAGGAAACTGAGGCAGACAGTGGTGAGGTGACTTTCCCTGGGTCTCCTGGTTACTGAAGACTTAAGGTTAGATTTTCCTAAACCCAACAGTCCATTTACTGTGCCACCAGCTGCCTGGAACCAGAGGGGAATAAAGCGTAAGAACACCAGAAATGGAGGAAGGGGCCACAGCTTTCAGTGTCCAACAGAGAACCTGATATTTGATCCTGGAGGTAAATCAGTGACTCCTGGCTAGAGGGGGATATGGTCGGACCTATGTTTGGCAGGAAAGACTTTGCCCATCATTGGAGTGCACTGAGTTAAGGCAGAGCGACAAACCAGGAGACTCCTGGAGTCCAGCTGAGGGGTTCTGAATTGGGGTGGGGATGACTGCACGAGGGGAAGAGGGGAGTCACAGAGGATTGGTGTGGTGAAGGAAGGTAGAAATATTGGCCCTTTGGGGTATGACACCAAAGGATAGATTCAAAAATGTTTTAAAGAGCTTGGGGGTGGGGAGCAAAAATCCCTCTTTTAGGTATGATTTAAAGTGGTTTGTAACACTTCTTCCACAAAGCTTTTAAATGCTGATCCTTTCCTGCAGTTTGCTCCAGAAGGATAAAAAAGAGAGATTATGAGGGTGAAAGTAAAACCTGTAACAGAAGAACGAATAACCTGTGCTACAAAACCAAATTGCTTCTGGGAATGTTTCCTAGTCTTTTCACCTTTTTAAAAAAAATAAGTGGGTTTTATTTAGCCTTTGAGACAGCCAGGGCATGAACGGTATCTCTCCTGGTATTTATAAGAGCACCAGTTATTCTGCCAGGGCCTAATAAATGAAAATAATGTGTTTAATTGGCTCTTTTGATCTTAGCACTCTTAACTGGAGGCCACGTTTAATTCATTCCACAGTCAGAATGAGTATTGGAGAAGGCTTGATTCTGGG
>NC_058134.1:131625761-131642422 GCF_016433145.1 Gracilinanus agilis
GAGAGAGAGAGAGAGAGAGAGAGAGAGAGAGAGAGAGAGAGAGAGAGAAAGAGAGAGAGAGAAAGAGAGACAGAAGGAGGGAGAGAGGGAGGGAGGGAGGAAGGAAACAAAGGAAGGAATGGGAGGAAGGGAGGGAAAGAGGGAGGGAGTAAGGAGGGAGGAAAAGGAGAAATTAAGAAAAAGGAGGATGGAAAAGAAAAATAAATAGAAAAGTATTAAGGAAAGAAGAAGGGAGGGAGGAAAAGGAAGAGATGAAAGAAGGGAGGAAAGGAGAAGAAAATTCACTCCTTCAATTAGATTTTTAGGATATTTCATATATTTTGACAAGAAAGGTCTTCTAATAATTGGCTATGGATATTGTGTCAGAAATGTTCTTGGATGAAAGTAGATACAGAAGCTAATAAATTACAAGTTGAATGACTTCTAGGAAAAAAGCCATACTGGAGGATAAAGCAATATCAAGTGGGAGAAATTTCAGTATTACAAGATTTCACTAATGCAGACTAATTGGAAAGGGACCAGTATGCATTAGGTGAAAGTCCAAGCTATAGAAAAAAGAAATGCAGTTCTATTTTTCCATGTACAATTAGTAAAATGAAAAAGGAATTACTAGTGTAGACCTCTGCTTTGACTGTGTTGGCAAGTTGCTATCCTATTAGACTTGTTTTAAGCAATATATACATCATTTGCTATTGAAAAATTGGACACAAATAAGTGTTTTAATGTATTTGTATCAGCTGTATAGATTAAAGAGATAACCTGTCATATTGTACTTAACCTGTTTTTGCAAATCCTTTCCTTTCAGACAGTGCAAACATGTCAAACTACTCATTATTTGCAATTTTACATTGCAGATATGTGTGGATATATCATGTCTTCTCCCCCATTATAAAGCATATAAGCAAAGAAACTAGGGCAAATGTATTACTTTTTTATTGCCTTCTATGCACAGCATGGTTTTCTTTTCTAGGTAGTTCAATAAAAATATGTTGAATCAAAATCGAATTGAAAATAAACTTTGGTCTGGTTCTATTCAAATAATTATAAAATAATGGAGTCCAAACTAATGAAGTATTGCTATATAAAAAGAAAATTGTTCATTTCTAGTCTTTAAAACATTTTCTGCTCACTATCATCTACCATCAGAAAGAAATAGCACCATTTCTTTCTTAAGATATATTTACCATCCTAATTGGTTTAGCTTCCTAATCATTGACTTTGCATATTTAACATACATAGAACTAAGTTTTAGTCACAAAAAGTTTGGACTATGAACCATTCTGCTCATTTTTCCACACTGCCAAGAATAGACACCATTATCATCATGACCTGGATTCACATTCCAGCTCTGCTCTTTCTTAGCTTTGTGATCTTAGAAAAGTCACTTGTCCTCTCTGGACCCCTAAAAAGGAGACGATAATAACAGCTAGATAACTTACCTTAATAGAATGCTTTAAGGACACACTCCAGTGCATCCCTGATCCAATCTTTACTGCTAAAAAAAGGGTTGGAGAAGTCTTAAATTCCTTTAAAAACTGACTAGGCATTTAAATTTTATTTTAATAGGAACTATGAGTAATTTCTTTTTCCACCTTAGCTCTTCAACTGGTGGGAATGTTTGGGGTTAGTTCCAAAATTAGAAGCATCCAGTGCTCCCAACAAAGTTCTGTGAAAATCTTTTGGCATCTCTAGGAAATAGTATGTTAATGTCAAAATGCCACCAATCTCTACTGGGTGTGTGGCTTTATGTATGGAACAATTCAGAAAGTATTCTAGAATGTAAGGTATAATATGTGGTCTTAAACTCGAAGGGTATGAAAAATAAGAATGCATAATTATGCAAACATATTTTGTAGAGCACCTACGCATGTGTTAGAATTGAATATGATCTCATGTTATTATAAAACCTTGAACTAGAAGGAACCTTACAGTCATCTGGTCCAAATGTCCTCATTTTACCTTTAATGCAAGTAGGGCACAACAGCAGGACATGACTTATCCCAGGTCCATTCAATGTTCATCAGAGAAGCTATTTTAGAGGATGCCATTTTCAGACATCCTCTGTGGATGTACTTTGGTTTGGAGAATAGTAAGAGAGAATCTGTTCTTCATATAGGTGGTTTATGCCCGGTCTTCACTCTTTCCCAATCCAATCTATCCTTCATGCTCTTTCTAGGCTAATAACCCAAACTTGGAGGCTCGGTGGATAGAGTTGCTGGACCTGGAGTCAGAAAGGCATCTTCCTAAGTTCACATCTGGCCTCAGACACTTACTAACTAGTGAACCCTGGGCTAGCACTTAACCCTGTTTGCCTCTGCTTCTTTCTCTGTAAAATGAGCTGGAAAAGTAAATGATAAGCCACTCCAGTACCTCTGCCAAGAAAATGCCAAACGGGGTCACAAATAGTGGAATATGACTGAAAAAAAACCAATGCATATATCTATTAGTTTATTAGATCTGTATGTGGATGAACTCCATGAAGGAAAGGACCAGATCTTATCTAAATTTTCCAGCTTTTGTTTAGCATACAGTAGTTGCTCAGTGAATGTTTAAATTCTGCATATTGGATATATATATATATGAATATGCAAAAGGTCTATGATTTTTTTGCTTGTATATGGAACTGCCAATGTGAGAGTTCTTTTTTACTGCAGATGCAACATTTCTATGACTTAGTAAATAAATCCTAGTTAGATGCCTGATTCACAAAGAAGTTAAATAATTTGCCCAGGATATCACATCTAGCATTAGAAACAGAATTTGAACCTAGGTCTTCCTCTATCCATTGATCTACTACACTGGGATACCTCTATGTCTTGAACATAGGAGACATAAAATAATTAGAGAAGGTGCTGAAAGGGGAGAAACAAAAGGGACTATGGGAGAAGTTAAGTAGTAGTAGACCAACTGTGATGAGATATTGCAGGGAAAAAATGTGAATTATCCCCCAAACAGGAGATGGAACCTAAGACAGAGTCCTATAAGTTTTGTTTAAGACTTTATTGTCTATGGTAGGAGAATAGGATATGAGACCAAAAGAATACTATACCCTGGATTATATTTATTTGTGCATATGTTGCAATCCCTTTTTCATTTCCTTTCTAACCCTTCCAAAATCTTATTGATTGTAATGTTCTTAAGAGTAAGAACTACATTATATTTCATTATTGTATATTTAGAGTCTAGCTAGTTCACCTGATAGGTGACCTAATGGATAGAGTGCTAACCTTGGCATCAAGATGGAGTTCAAATCCTGCCTCTGACACTTACTAGCCAAATATTATTGGCAAACCATTTAAAGACTCTGAATCTCAATTTCCTCACCTATAAAATAGATATAATAATTCCAGAACTACCTTCTCATTGGGAAGTTAGAAAGAAATTATGTCTGTAAATCACTTTGTAAAATTTATAGATCTATGCAAATGTCAGCTATTATTATTTGGATCCTAAAACATTTATGGAATTGAATTTAAAATATGAATCTAGGCACTAGGGCAGATATGGGAGATAGAGAATTAAATAGAATTCGTTAGATATGTAGGATGTAGGGTCCTAGTTCAGCGTCATAGGGTTAAGATGCTGGTGGTGGGCAGAAAGACAGTGTAGCATACTTGATAAAATGCTAGAGTCTAGAAAACCTGAGTTCAAATATAATTTGTGATATTTGCTAGTTATGTAATCTTGGAAAATTCATTTAGCCTCTCTGAGCCTCAGCTTTCTCATCTATAAAATGAGTAGGATGACCTATATGGTCTTCCATGCTCTAAATCTATGATTCTGAAATCATACAACTGCCTGACCAACAACTCAGAGGTATTTAGAGCCACCTTCCAAATAGCCCTAACAGATTGGTGGGGAGCCATTGTGTGTCTTGAATGTTGGCTTCTTTTGTAAAAAGCACAGACCAGTGGCCCAATCTTTGGGAAGAGACAATCAAAAGATCCATACCTAATTATCAGGGGTGGGAATGGGTTATCTGCCTTCTGAACTGAGGCAAGCTCTAGCTGGTGAGAATCCTATCCATGATGGGATCATCCATGAAGTCAGAACATTAGAATGCTCTTCATGGCAGGGTTTGGATAGAATTTGGGGACATTTCTATATGCTGATTTGCCTTTTTGCAATTCTCTCTGTCTCTCTGTCTCTGTCTGTCTGTTTCTCTCTCTCTCTCTCTCTCTCTCTCTCTCTCTCTCTCTCTCTCTCTCTCTCTCTCCTTTACCTTCTACTTTGAATAAATACTAACTATAAGTTCTAAGGCAGAAAAGTGTTAAGGGCTAAACAATGGGGGTCAAGTGGCTTGCCCAGGATTATACAGCTAGGAAGTTTCTGAGGTCAAATTTGAAGCTAGTTCTTCTCAATTCCAGGCTTGGCTTTCTATGCACTATGTTATCTAACTGCCCATTATGTAGTAATCTCTTGATATGGTAGCACAGTACTGTGAAAGAAGAGTATTTAAATTGGAATCATAAGACTAGAGTTAAAGTATTATTTCTGCTACCACCAAAAGCTTCTGGTACCTTGAAGCCATTTTTTTCCTCAAAACAGTCTCAGAAAGTGGGCAATGTATGCATTTTAGCACCTTTTTTCAGACATGAAAGCTGAGGTTCAATGAAAGCAAGTAACATATTTTACAGAGAATAGGAAGCACTCAGGGAAGAGGAGTTATGAGAGCTAGTTGAATGTGTCCCATAGCATCTATTGAGGTCCCTGTATAACAATGAGGCAGTCCTCAAATGAAGCCTCTAGCTAGCCCCTTCAGTTAGGAATATTATACTGCACTGGCTCAGCTGGATGGATGACCCAGTGAATGCCTGATGACTAGAGTTCTTTCTATAACATTGCCAGGATGTTTAGAGTCTTAGAGTTTTCCTCTTAGCAGAGCTCTCAGGGAATGAAAGAGTTTCAACACCTATGTGTTAATGTCCAGGCTGTTGCAGCTAGCTGAAGTGAACTATTGGTTTTAGGTTTCACATTGTGAGGGGGAAGTAAAGAGAGGAAGGTAGGAAGGTAGGATGGAATGGGAGAAAGAAGAGAGGAAGGTAGAGGAAGGGAAAGGAAGGTAGCAGTCCCCAGCACCAGTAGGGGGACATTGATCAGAGCCCTTCAGGGGCTCCAATAACTGATCAGAGAGCAACTTTAGGGTTTTGAATAGCTGGGTTTTATTTAGATTAAGGAAGGAAAGGTCTAGGGAAAACTAGGAGGTAGGAAGAAAGGGAAAAAGGTGCCAAGAGAGAGATCAGGGTCTCAGGGTAGAGAGTGGAGCTTCCAGTGTAGAGAGCAAAAAAAGGTACCAAACTTTCCCTTTTATACTTTCTCTGACATGGAGGTGTCAGGGGAAGTTGTAGCAGGGATCCCTGGGAGATGTAGTCTTCCAGGGCTTTACATTAATTCCAAATGACACAACATCTTACACTAAAGTGGCAAACCTTTGATGATGGAGAGCTCCCTTAGTCATGGTGGACCCAAATGAGCCCCACTACTGAGGATTGTAAGAGAATAAAATAATACAAAATATGTAATGTCATTTGTAACACTAAAACAATATGTACATTTGCTCTATTCACTTATTGATTCAACAGATATTTACTGGTACCTACCACATACCCAGAACTGGTAGATGCTAGAGATACAAGACAAAAATAAGACAGTGCTTGTTCTCAAGGAGTTTGTAGCCTACTGAGATAAAATGACAGGTATATAGAAAATGAAATTCAGAATTTACACAGAGCAAATTTAATTTCTGAGTGAGGAGATAATACTAACAACTGGAAGAATAAAGAAAGGCTTCATGCAAAAGATGACCATTGTACCCAAATTAATTTACTTATTTAGTGTCATACCTATCAAACTACCAAGAAACTTTTTATTGAATTAGAAAAAATTATAATGAAGTTCATTTGGAAGAACAAAAGATCAAGAATATCAAGGGAAATAATGAAAAAAAGTGTGAAGGTGGCCTAGCAGTACCAGATCTTAAACTGTACTATAAAGCAGTGGTCATCAAAACAATATGGTACTGGCTAAGAGACAGAAGGGAGGATCAGTGGAATAGACTTGGGGTAAGCAACTTTAGCAAGACAGTCTTCGATAAACCCAAAGAATCAAGTTTTTGGGACAAAAGCCCACTATTTGACAAAAAATTCTGGGAAAATTGGGAAACAGTATGGGAGAGATTGGGTCTAGATCAACATCTCACACCCTATACCAAGATAAATTCAGAATGGGTGAATGACATGAATATAAAGAAGGAAACTATAATTAGGTGAACACAGAATAGTATACTCATCAGATCTCTGGGAAAGGAAAGATTTTTAAACCAAGCAAGAGTTAGGAAAAATTACAAAATGTAAAATAAATAATTTCAATTACATTAAATCAAAAAGGTTTTGTACAAACAAAACCAATGCAACCAAAATTAGAAGGGAATCAACAAATTGGGGGAAAATATTTATAATAAAAAGCTGACAAAAGTCTAATTACTCAAATATATAAAGAGTTAAATCAATTGTACGAAAAAATCAAGCCATTCCCCAATTGATAAATGGGCAAGGGACATGAATAGGCAGTTTTCAGATAAAGAAATCAAAACTATCAATATTAACATGAAAAAGTGTTCTAAATTTCTTATAATTAGAGAAATGCAAATCAAAACAACTCTGAAGTACCACTTCATGCCTTGCAGATTATCTAACATGACAGCAAAGGAAAGTAATAAATGCTGGAGGGGATGTGGCAAAATTGGGACATTAAAGCATTGCTGGTAGAGTTGTGAATTGATCCAACCATTCTGGGTGGCAATTTGGAACTATACCTAAAGGGTGCTAAAAGACTGTCTGCCCTCTGATCCAGCCATACCGTAGGGAAAAAGACATGTACAAAAATATTTAATGCCGTGCTCTTTGTGGTGGCAAAAAACTGGAAAACGAGGATATGTCCTTCAATTGGGGAATGGCTGAACGAATTGTGGTATATGCTGGTGATGGAATACTATTGTGCTCAAAGGAATAATAAACTGGAGGAATTCCATGTGAACTGGAATGACCTCCAGGAATTGATGCAGAGTGAAAAGAGCAGAACCAGGAGAACATTGTATACAGAGACAGATACACTGTGGTACAATTGAACATAATGGACTTCTCTATTAGCAGCAATGCAATGATCCCAGACAACTCTGAGGGACTTATGAGAAAGAACACCATCAAACTTCAGAGGAAGAACTGTGGGAGTTGAAACACAGAAGAAAAACAACTGCTTGAACACATGAGTTGATGCGGATATGATTTGGGATGTAGCCTCTAAACAACTACCTCAGTGCAACTATCAATAATATGGAAATAGGTCTTGATCAAGGACACATGTAAAAACAAGTGGAAATGTGCGTTGGCCAGGGGGTGGGGTGGGGGGATGGAGGGGAGAGAAAGAACATGAATCATGTAACATTGGAAAATTTTTCTAGAAAAATAAAATAAAATAAAAAACATAGGTAATGCAAAAAAAAAAAAAAGGATCACCATTGACTTGAGTCATGAAGAGAACTAGGAATTTCTAAGAGGTGAAAGTGAAAAGAATATTCCAGATAGGGGGAGAGCTTTTGCAAAGGGAGTAATTCAAGAAGTAGAATGCCATATATGGGAAACAACAAGTAGAGCAACTTGTCTTAAATATAGAATTTTTAGGAGTGTGAAGCCAATCTAAAAAGATGATAGGTTGAAGTGAGACTATGAAGAGCTTTGATAAAAAATTTAGGGAAATTTTATTTTATCCTAGCTTGAATAGGGAGCTACTGAAACTTCTTGAGGAGCGTAAGATGTTATTACTTTTATTTGGTATTATATCATATATTGTGTTTACATGTTATCATAATTATATATTATTCTAAGTATATGTTATTATTACCATAGTCTATTCTGTTGTGTTTTTGGTCATAGGCATATACATATTATGAATTATCATTATGCTAATATATGACTAGGTATGGTTGGAGCCAAGGCTGGGAAGATGACATCACTTCAAAGAGAATTTAAATTACCTTGAATAAATGTAAACGACAAAAGAAATTCCACTATCCCATGGGAAAACTTGTATATGACCCTGGACCTTCCCTGCCACTGTCTTCTTTTTCTATATATTATCTGGTCTGACCTGGATTTAGTGTGGGGGTCCATTTTGCTTTGTGCTGGTGCCACCCAGGATAACTGCCCTCTTATGAGTAAACTTCCCCAATCCAATTAGCCTAATTAACTCTAATAAAACCTATTAATAACCAAGCTGGCACAGGCACCTCTTTGGTATAATAGTATTCTCTTGGAGGGGATGTCACCCTACAACTGAAATAATGGGTACAAAATAGGTCTGCCGCCTTCTGTTTG
Organism: Gracilinanus agilis; assembly: GCF_016433145.1. Classification (NCBI taxonomy): domain Eukaryota; kingdom Metazoa; phylum Chordata; class Mammalia; order Didelphimorphia; family Didelphidae; genus Gracilinanus; species Gracilinanus agilis. The sequence continues at coordinate 131,634,134 of NC_058134.1, forward strand.
ATGTCTTCTACAGGATAGTTTGCCCACTGCAAATCTTGCGTTCTTATAAAATCCATTATCAATTATTTTCTTAAGGTTATTTTTGTCCTTACCTTAAAGGTTCATTCATTCAATTATGCATGGAAGGGGCAGCTAGGTAGTACAATGGATAGAAAGCAAGGTTTGGAGCTGGGAAGAACTGGGTTCAAATCTGGTCTTAGACACTTCCTAGCTGTGTGACCCTGGGCAAGTAATTTAAACCTGATTGGCTAGGCTTTGCTGCTCTTCTGCATTAGAATTTATACTAAGAAAGTAAGGATTTTTTAAAAATTGCAAATGGGGATAGGTGTTGGACCTCTTATTTAATTGTTTTAGGAAACTTCTGACTAAGTAAACTTCTACCAATGTATTTTTTTTTTTGCAACTCTTAACTTACCCAGAATCATACAATTAGGAAGTATTTGAGACTATATTTGAACCCAGGTCCTCCCAATACCAGCGTTAACTCTTTATCCACTGAGTTACCTGTTTCTCTAGTTCACAGTTGGAGAGTTGCCTACAGCATTGAGGCTAAATGACTTATCCAAGAACATAAAGCCAATATTTGACAGAAGTAGAACTTAAACCCACCTGTACTTTGGTTTTAGGGTCAGCTCTCTATCCAGAGCACCATCTTGCCTCTCAGTAATCGCTCTTTGGAACATTCAAACAAAGTAGTCAAAATGAAAAATAGCAGCATGATTTCCCTTCTTGTTGGTTGGACACATCATTGCATCAGTCACCAGTTTACATGAGCTGTTAACTTGACAATTAAAGTATCAGCAGGGACATAATCAAATTAAACCTAATCAATAACTGTTGATCCTACATTTAAACTCTTACAGACACAGATAGAGATCTGTGACAGATACAAAGAATCATGAGATGTGGATCCTGTCCTAAAAAAGTTTGTAATTTATACCTTTTTTTTGGATACAGAATCAGTTATTTGCTGGGCTTTAGTCGTAACTACATACATAGTTCTATGTGCCTATGTTGTATTTTCCCTCTTGGTAGATATATGCAGAGCATTTGGGCTCTTAGCAGGAAACATGTGTCTTTACATTTATTACTCACATAATAATGCTTTTACCATTTTATTTTATTTCAGTAATAGTTAGAGAACATCCAGGAATATCCTAACATAATTATGGGATTATAAATCCACATAAATTCATTGTGTCCTCTATCTTACTATTTGACAAGTTGCCATTTCAAGTTGTCATTCAAGGTAGGTCACTCACAAAATGCCAGGTGGCAGACTTATAGCTTTGGTGAATTTGAATAAGTTTAAAAGTGCTTTGAAATTAAAATGAAGCATTTCAAACAACTGTATAATTAGAACTTTGCTCCTCAAAACCCTCTTTCCCAGCTTCCCATCTTCCTTTTCATGTTACATACTTACATTTTGGAGATAAAGTTGCGAGTGTAACTTTGCCCTCTTTCTTTCTTCCCCTTAATAGCAGCTACAGAAGCTGGTTTTGAGCCAGGCAGGAGAACTTACTCATGTGGTCTTATTTTTGTTAGATAATTAGGTTTTTATACTTCTATTTCCTTTTTATTCCTTCTATTTCAAGAGATTATTAATAAACTTTATAAAATTAATACTTGAAGTTATCGATATTGATTGAAATCTTACACAACTCAGCCCTGAAACTGGACTAATCTTCTAAATGATCATTTTTTATAATTTAAATCTAGAAAGATCACTAGATATCTCATAGTGGTAATGAAGCTGATCATAATATGCTTCCATGAGATCTACAATAGATGTCATTATTTTCTTGAAGATAGAAATGTAAATATAAAAGTAGTACTATGTTTATGGCCTTCTCTATTCTAAAAGAGGCAGTGTGTGAAGCAGCAGATTTGGGTTCAGTTGCTGACTTCTCTTCTTCTAAGCTATGTTACTTCCCCTTGAATAGGCATATCAGAATGATTTGTTTCATTGGCCTCAAAGGCAACTGGAGCAAGTATTGTGGAGCATTTAGGTCTTGGTCAGACATTGAAGACATCAAGATCATCAATAGCATCACAGGCCATCACTAATCATCTTGACTTTTGCCTTGACTTTGGACTTCAGTGACTCTGGAAGAGAGAGTGAGGCTAATAACTATACAATTCTGTCTCACTTATATCCAGTTCGTGAGCAAGTCAAGGTATCATCCTGTGATTTCATTGGTCTTCAAAAATGAAGGACAATCAATATTTGACTTTGAGAAAGTCTCCTAAGCCTCTGTTTTCTCATTTGTAAAATGGGAGAAAAAATACCTGCTCTCCTCACTCCATTGGATTGTTGTGAGAAAAGAATCATGCTAAAGCAATTTACAAATGAATATATTATTATTTTAAAGTAATATATCATTAAAATATTGATTTATTTGTCTAAAATATTGAATTAATAATATAATAATTATTATAGCAGTGGTTTAACAGCTTTTTTTTATAAAAACTAACTTAAGGAAATACCAGAAACATTCCTTTTAAAAATAAAGACACCATTAGAGATATTCTCTCAAAATTTTTATTTCTATTTGTCAATAATTTTAAGAATCTGTGTTCATATCAATATAATATACCCTCCCATAGTGAAGATCAGATCTCATTCACATTTTTTTCCTGTGTGATTCTTATTCAGGTTTTCTCCTAAATCCTCCGCCCCAATAAGCTGAAGGTCTTCTTTAGTGTCTCTGAATGTTTCATGGTATACCAATGTACCATCCAAACCATCTACCTACCATCTCTCATTCTTGCTAACTCACCTGTTTGCCCATTTTTCCAATCATGCATTTTCTGGATCGTAGTCCTGATGACACTTCTTGTGGATAATTCACTGTTATGGTGCAGCCCATTTATGCCCATCATGCATCTTTCCATTGCCTATTGGATCATCTGCAATTTGGGGAGTTCAAAGATTGTTTATGTTTCAAGCAAACAACTTTACTTTAAGAAGGTTGATTTGGTTGCCAATCAATTAATGAATATTTTTTGTCCATCCTAGCTCATAAAATAAAAAATAAATGCCAATAGTCTCTAGTGCTTTGTGCCCTCCTTCCCATTTAGTAGTGATGGCCAAAGAGTGGCAAAAAAAGGAGCAGAATGTACTGAGAATCACTATCTCAAAACTTTTTTGTTAAATTTAATATTTTAAATTTGGAGAAAAATATGTTTAAATACATTTTCATAAAAGAGATGAGGGTATGCTATGATTTTCTTGATCTATCAATTGTGTGATTATTTTCTCAGTTCCAAAGTTTCTATTGAACATCCTATGAAAGAGACCATGATATTGTTTGAAAATCTGGAAAAGGGCAGTATTATTTTCAAGTTGCTTCACCTACTTTTTGTCTAGCAAATAGAATGCATTTTTAGAAAGAAATATCTTGTGGGACATTAGGGTTTGTTATATAACCCTTTGTTTCCTATAGAGATGAATCAAATAGCAATGCCGTATTACTTGATCAGTGAATGTGTTACACCCAGTCCTAATTATTACTAGAGTTTTGAACAGCAAACTCCCAGCTGATTATAGGATTTTGTGATGGTTAAGAATTTAGTAGCTTAGAATTAGCAAAGAGATTAGCAAAAGTAAACTTTTGTAAGAAGGTCACACCATATGCTGAAAATGCATTTTGATAGCTTCTGTCAATTATACTTTATTATACTGACATGCATTTTATATGAAGCAAGCAAAAAAATGTGCTAACTAGGGCAATCACTCAATCCTGATTGAGCAATCATAGAGTTTTGAAAGCTTTCACATCAAATGTATTGGCCAACTGTACAGTTTTCTAAGGTGAGTAAAAAGTTATAGTACATTATTAAAGGAACTGGAGACATGTACTTTGATTGAAAGAGGAATTTCATTTGATCTTAATGGAAATATCACATGCCAAATGTTATTAGACTGTGGGGGTAGGTGACAGAAAGAAAATAGGGAAATTCTGTTTAGAGTCACATGTACAAATAGAGGAAAATAGTCAGTATGAAGCAAATAGCAAAGTTTCTACCAGGAAGCATTACACTTACTGTTTCAAAGTTAATTGAAAGCAGAGCATTAGTTGAGATTTGCAAACCTTTAAGCTTGTGAGAAAATTCAAATATTGTTGTGCTACAAAATAGTAACAAATAATCTGGTATTTACAAAATAGAGAGTTATAGAAAACAGTTAAATTTATAAGAATACAAATCATTTCCCAAATGATAAACGTTTAAAGGACATGAAGAGTCAGTTTTAAGATGAAAAAAAAATCAAACCTCTCTATAGGCATATGAAAAAAGTGCTCTAAACTAGTACTGATTAGAGAAAAACAATTTTTAAAGCCCTGAGGTACTGTACACCTCACACCTATCAGATTTGTTAATATGAGAAAAAAGAAAATGATAAATGTTGGAGGGCATATGGAAAAACTGGGACACCAACGTACTATTGATGAAGTTGTGAATTCATCCAACCATTCTAGAGAACATTTTGGAACTACACTCTAAGTGCTATAAAACTGTATACCATTGACCCAGCAGCACCACTACTAGGTCTATATCTCAAAGAGATTTTTTTAAAAAAAGAAAAGGACCTATGTCCACCAAAAAAGATTATTTTTGCTTTTTGGGGGTGGCAAAGGATTAGAAATTGAGGGGATACTCATCAATTGGGGAATGGCTGAACAAGTTGTGGTACATGATTATGATGAAATATTGGTGTGCTATAAGAAATGAAGAATAGGATGCTTTCAGAAAAACCTGGAAACATTTCTATGAAGAGATGCAGAGCGAAAGTGGGTGGAACCAGGAGAACAGGATATAGTAACAGCAATAAAGTATGCTGATCAACAGTAAGTGACAACTATTCTTAGCAATACAATGATCCAAGACAATTCCAAAGGACTTATGATAAAAGCAAAAACAAAAACAAAAACACTAGCCACCTCCAGAAAAAGAAATGATAGAATCTGAAAGTATATCAAAGCATACTTTTAAAAACTTTTTATTTGTTCTTTTTTCCCCTGTTGTTTTCTTTCAAAGCATGACAAATATGAAATATAATTTATATGATCACACCTGTATAACCTATATTAAAGTGCTTGCCTTTTCACTGAGGAAGCAGGCAAGAGAGAGAATTGGGGATTCAACATTTTTTTAAAATGTATGTTAAAAATTGTCTTTATATGTAATTGGAAAAACATTTTAATAGAGAGGGCAATATGTTGAACAGATTAAGTATGTGTCATACAAAAGGAAGTAAACAATGTCATGATGTTCAATAAACATAAAATTTACTGATAGTGAAGTATTCACATTTTAAAAACAATTAGCAAAAACGCATCCGTATATTTATATGCATAAAAACATTTGGAAAGAAAGTGGGTTTAGAAAAACAACTTATACTATATAGCAACGTAAGCTTGAAATAGATGGTTTAAATATAAATATAAAGAAAAATATAATAATCAAATTAGAGGAGCAAAGAAGAAATTATTTTTCAGTTCTAGGGATAGGAAAAAGGGCATGACTAGAAAAAGGGTATTGAGACTCCTAAAAGATAAATTTAAAAGGTTTTACATAAACAAAATGAATACATTTAAAATTAGAAGGGAAATACTTAAATGGGAAAATTTTTTGCAGCAAATTTTTCTAATAGTCCATTTTCAAAGATATGAATGAAACTGGCTCAAATTTACATCATTCCCCAATTGATAAATGGTCAAAGGATATGAACAAGTGGTTTTAAAATGAATTTCAATTATCAACAGTCATATGAAAAAATGCTCTAAATAACTAATAATTAGAAAATTATGAATTAAAGCAATGAGATTCCACCTTATGCGTATTAGATTGAGAAAATCAACAACAACAAAAAAGAAAACTGCCTAATGTTGGAAAGACTTTAAGAAAACAGGCATATTAATGTACTATCAATGGAGTTGTAATTGGACCATCATTCTGGAAAACAATTTGGAACTATGTCCTAAAAGCTAATTCTGCATATCTTTTGAATCGACAATGCCCCTATTAGACCTATACCCCAAAAAGCTCAAAAGGAAAAATGATATATATATTTATATACGAAAATATTTTTATCATCTCTTTTTGTGAGTAAAAGACTGAAAAAATAAGAGAGAGTTCATCAATTGTTAAATGGGATAATAAATTGTGGAATAAAAGGTAATTGTGCTATAAAAACAAACAAAAATAAAAGAGGTGGTTTCAAAGAAACTTAATAAGACTCTTATGAACTCTGCATAATGAAGTGATCAGAAACAGGAAAACTACTTATATAATATCAGTCCTGAAAAGAAAACACTTTCAAAAGACTTAAGAACTGATTCATGCAATGACTAACCATAATTCCAAAGTATGGAAGATGATGAATGCATCTAGCCCTACACACTTATTACCTGTGTGGCCCTTTATAATCATTTAACTTCTATGAACCTCAGTTTCCTAATATGGAAAATGGAGATAATAATAATGTGAGGACCGTATGAAATAATTGTAAAATGTTTAGCACATTGCCTGGCATATGGTAATTACTATATAAGTTAGCTATTATTACCATAGAAATAATTTTAAGCAGATTAGAACTTTCATTTCAGAGTTAAAAATATCAATATAATTTGTAATTTGAAGATATTCATTAAATACCTCTTTCTAGGACAAAATTATTTTGTAGGATTCTATTATACAGGTATGTTCTGACCAAAGTCTGAAAACATCAAGGATCTTGGAAAAACAATGGATTTAGGTGAAGAGCACTAAATTGGTAAAAGGTAGAGCTTTGCCATTAATTCTAACATCTTTTCCACTTGTCTTTCATACAATCATATCTATGCCAAATACATGTCAAACTGAGGCAACATGCTGAAAGAATATGTGTGTGTACATGTGCGCACAAGGGCACATTTGCAGTTGCTATTGTTATTGTGGTTGGTCCCTCATTTTGAAAGGACCAATGATATCATGGGGTGAAGTCTTGACTTGTGCATGAATAAGATTTAAGTGAGGCAGAGTTGTATAACATTGTTAGCCTCACTCTTCCTTCCAGTCATTGGATTCCAGCATCAAGACAAAAGTGAGGACTACCACTAATGGTTCAGGATGCAGTAGATTGTCTTGGCATCTTCGACGTCTGACTAAGCTCTAATTGCTCAACAACTGGTGATATTCTTATTGGTGGTGGTGGTGATGATGGGGTTTTATATACAAAAGTGAGAAGAAATGAAAGGAATTCATTAACTCTAGTAGAATTTAGGGCTTAGGGATGAAAATTAAAGTCATATAACTCCCTGAATGGTCCTTCTATAAACCAGAGATAGAGTTACAAGGATGCCTAACAATAGAGTTAAGAACATGCTGATTATTCCTGAGGCATATTGATCTTGTGTGATCTCATTCTAAAAGAGCAATGATATTATTTTTAAAGCTATAGCAGCAACAGTGGGATAGGAATGAGGTAAGCAGAGGGAGACTGCAATGGCAAACTTTGTAGCTCTCAGAAATCATGCCTCTGGAGGCAGAATGATCATCAGTAGAAAGGGAGCTCTGTGCTACAGCAGAGCTATAGGAAATGCACATTATAGGTATTGGAAGGCAAATCCAGGTGTTGGGAGTTAGAACCAAAAGCACTCAGGCAAGAGGATTTTATAGCTATGACACAAACAGATGAGACTGAAAGCCTTTTTAACCTCACAGCATGAGTTTTCTGGGAAGTTTTTCCCTCCCTCACCATCATAGTAGGTTTTGAGAGACTGCACTTATTTGTGTAATGCACTGAGAATGGTTCAACTGCATGATTTTCACCCATTATTCTCTTTGTTATTTTATTCCAGTTGAAAACATTGCTATATTTAGGATTCTTACCTGGTCTTTTAGCAAAATAGGCATCATATGGGCACTTGAGCCATATTTTTCCCATACCAAAACAAAATAAAATACCATTCCAGAGTTGAGTAGGATGTTCATTATGTAGTCTTTATCTGAATTCTAAGTTCATTCACCCTTCTCCCCAAATATAGAGTATCCCCTCTCTTTCTATCACAAACACTGTGAAGGAAAAATAGTTTGCTCCATTGAGTCTAGTTATTTCTACTTCAGAATAGAATATTTTTTCTTTTTCTTTTTTCCTTCCTTTCCTACCTTTTCTTTCTCATTTTCCTTCTTTCCTTCTCTCCTTCCTTCTTTCGTTCCTTCTTTCCTTCTTTCTTTCCTTTCTTCCTCTCTCTCTCTCTCTCTCTCTCTCTCTCTCTCTCTCTCTCTCTCTCTCTCTCTCTCTCT
>NC_058134.1:131647386-131691080 GCF_016433145.1 Gracilinanus agilis
GCAGAGTGAAAGGAGCAGAGCCAGAAGAACATTGTACACAGAGACTGATATACTATGGTAAAATCGAATGTAATGGACCTCTGTACCAGCAGCAATGCAATGACCCAGGACAATTCTGAGGGATTTATGGTAAAGATGCTACCCACATTCAGAGGAAGAACTACAGGAGTGGAAACAGAAGAAAAACAACTGCTTGAACACATGGGTTGAGGCAGACATGATTGGGGATGTGGACTCGAAACTACCACACCAATGCAATTATCAACAATTTGGAAATAGGTCTTGATCAATGACACATGTTAAAACCAGTGTAAATACACATCTGCCATGGGGGCGGAGGGATTGCGGGGGGGGGTGGTGAAGGGGAAAGTAAGAGCATGAATTATGTAACCATGTTAACTTTTCAAAAAAATAAATATTAATAAATGCTTAAAAAAGAAATAAAAATAGGCTATTGAAAAAAGAATTTCTATGACCTGCATATTATTTTATTTTTAAAATGCTTTGTTATCTACATATTATTATATCCTAGCTTCCCTGACAAAATGTCTTAAAGGTTATCTTCCCATGCTTATGTTAAGATCCTACAAAATCCCATGACAGTTGAAATCACAGAAATATACTTGGTCAATTATCCTTTGTGAATTAAAGTCTAGTGGAGCATCAAATTAGGGGATATATGATCACCAGAGTTATTCACAAATGCCATAGAGGATTATACAGAAGCCCAATAAGAGATTTCCTGTAGACTATGAGGTTTTACATGAATATTACTAATAATGATTTGCAATGTGATAAATGGTGTGACAAACTTTATCAAAGACATATATCCCCAGAAATGGAAGAGGATCAGTCAAGAAAGAGAATGAGGAACATAGAGAGTCTGAGATGTGTGATGAAATCCTTAAAATATGAAGTAGAATGAAATTTTAAAGGCATTTATTAAATACTTAATATTTTCAAAGCATTGTGCTAAGTGCTGGGGAAATAATATAAAGGCAAGATCATTTCTGCTTTTAAGATCACATTCTCTTAGGTGAGATAATACATACAAGAAGAGTCAGCTGCCCATCAAATAGAAGGCCTCCTGGTCCTTAGGGTACAACAGCAAAAGAGATTGTAATGAATTTTCTTTAACATTTTTACTGCTAAAATCATATCCCTTTCTGATGAACCATTCGATATTACTAAGGAGTTTGGTAACGAGAATTTGCTTTTCCATGCCTCTAGCAGCTGTAGCGGCTGAAAGAGACAGGGTTGCAGCTCCTATGGTCAGTCAGTCAATACCCATTTATTAAACATCTACTGTTTGCCCTCCAAAAAGGCAGAAGATAGTCCTTGCCTTCAAGGAGTTCACAATCTGGTCAAGGAGAAAACAGGCAAACTAATATGTACAAACAAGCTTTATACTGGATAAACAGTGGGAAAAAAAAGCTGAAAGAGAAAAGGCATTAGAATTGAGGGTTAGAAAAGGTTTCCTGTTAAAGATGGGATTTTAGTTTGAACTTGAAAGAAACCATAGAGTCCAGGAGGCAGAGATGAGGAAGAAGCTCATTTTAGGCATGGAAGTTAGCCAGAGAAATTTCTGGAGCTGAGAAATGGAGTACATTGTTCATAGAACATCCATGAAACTAATGTCAGTGGGTCAAAGAGTACATGGTCAGGATAAGGTATAGAAAGAATGGAAAGATGGAGGAGGAGGTTATGAAGGACTTTAGATGTCAAAAAGATTTTTAGTTTGATCCTGGAGATGACAGGGAGCCCCTGAAATTGATTTAGTATGTGATTAATATGGTCATGCCTGAATTTTAGGAAAGTCACTTTGGTGGCTGGAGGATGGACTGAAGTGGGGAGAGACCTGAAGCAGGTGACCCACTGGCAGTAGTTCAGAGGATAGAAGGAATGTATTCAAAAGATATTACAAAAGTAAAATCAGCAGGTCTTGGCAACAGATTGGTTTTGGGGGATGAAAAATAGTGAAGAATTGAGGAGGATACCAAGGTTGAAAGACTTAAGGACTGGGAGGATGCCTTCAATTGTAACAGGGATATTTGGGAAAGGAGAGAATTTAGGGAAACAATGAATTCACTTTTGGATTTGTTGGGTTTAATATATTTACTGGTCAACTAGTTCAAGATACCTGCCTGAAAGGAATTTGGAGATGCAAGATTGGAGTTCAGCAGAGAGGTTAGGGCGAGATAAGTAAATTTGAGAATCATTTTCATAGTACTGCAGCCATTACCAGGTCCCATTTGCCAAGGTTGCTTCCTAGAGTGATGATTCTCAGGGAGGTCTGGAAGCATAATTGATAAATTGCTAAGTATTTACTGGCACTCTGGGAATTCAGCCCATGGGTTGCTACTACTCAGCACTTTGTGTTCATTAATGGGGAAGATAGTGAATAGCAGAGGCAAAGTCTAGAGTGGATTGAATAGGTTCTCTTTGGAAGACTTCAGTAAAGGCATTGGCAAGATGCACAGAGAATCAGATGTGGATGGGTTGTAATTAGTTTGAGCTTTGACTTTCTCATCAATAAAATGAAGATGATAGAATTTTTATTACATGGTTGTTGTGGGATCAAATTACATGACTGCAAACTTCTTTACAAACTTTAAAATATTTTTATAAATCTAAGTTATCATCATGGAAAAATCATTCTTTCCATTTTATTCAATGAGGTACAGATGGAAATAATCCTGGGACAAGTTGCTATCATATTATTCTTTAATACATAAAGTTCTGCAAACTATTGCAAAGGTGAGAAAATAATTGCTTTTCAAACTTGAATAAAGGTGTTAGGATGTAAACTCTTCTTTCATATTTTTACTGAAAGGATCCTTGATAAAAGTCCTACATGACTTTTTTGTCTGCTAGGTTCTATATTTTGAAAGCAATTTGTTTCACACACCTTGAGGATTACTAATATTTGATATTGATTAAATTTTTCTGGATCAGTGTTTTCCCTAGACTATTGTGGGCAACAGTTCAGTCTAGGATAATGTTCTAATTCTAGTAATGTTTTATTGGTTCACTTCTCAAAGATATTTTAGGATCTATATTTATAGCATGGTTATTTGAACATACTTGTCCATGAAAAATAGTGAGTTTATTTTGATTATGATAATTATGCTCCACTGAAGTGTTGACAAAGCTATTTCTGCACTTTTAAAATGAACCATCCTAGTTCCCCAAACCCTGCAGTATATCATACATAAGCATAGAAAATTATAGCCTTTACACCTATCTTGGAAAACATAGTTTTCCCTCTGCAGAAAGCAAATGAGAGTGTTCTATAATACTCACCTTCTCTGGGTAAGCATATAGAAGCAAATAAATTATTACATTATAGTTTTGTCTTAATTCAACTTCATCAGACATTTAATAAACACCAATTACAGACAAATGAAAAAAGTTGGTGACCATCCATGTGACTGATCTAGTCTGTACATGGGAGATGCCTACATTTATATCCATCAGTTCCACATGATTGTGCTATTTGCTATAGTGGAATTTAATAAAATAAGTAATTTAGAGATGGAAGAGATATCAGAGATCATTGTATATAGCTCCTTCATTTTATCAGAAACTAAGGCTTAGCTAAGTGTTGCAGCGGGTTGAGTGTCAGATCTGGGGTCAGGAAGACTTAACCTTCCAAGTTCAAATCTGCTTTCAGACACTTACTGGCTATGTAATTCTGAGCAAGCCACTTAACCCTGTTTGCCTCAACTTCCTCATCTGTAAAATAAGTTGGGAAAGGAAATGGCAAGCCACTCAGGTGTCTTTGCCAAGAAAACTCCAAATGGAATCAGGAAGAATTTTGCACAACAGAAACGACTAAATGATGAAAAGGCCCAGAGAGGGTAAGTGAAATACCCAAGCCTGTGCAAATGAAACATTGTTGAATATTTGGACTGGTTTACCCCTCAAGCCCGTAATTCTCATATTTTCAAAGAAATAAAATACATCTTTGAATTACCAATCAATAAACATTGGTGATTTATTTTCTTTCTTTTCAAGGTTAGAAAAAATGTATTTGGTCAAAAGGAAATGTTTGTTGAATTGAACTTTAAAAATAATAATACTACAAGTTATAGAGTTTTTTCCTAATCAATCATTGGTTGTGGATTTTTTCATGTTTCTTTTTAATTAAATTTTACAGAAATTAACAGAAATCTATTTTCTTTTTCTCTTCCCCCCCATTATACTTGGCAGAGTTTGCAGGGAGAGAAAAACAAATTCCTTATAACAAATATGCATAGTTAAAGAAAAGTAATTCCTTTATTGTTTAAGTTTTTTAAAATATACATCTCATTCTTCAACCTCTCTAATAGGGGTAACTTGATCATCAGTCAGTCTTCCAGAATCATGGACGGTCATTGTGCTGATAATTCTTTTGTTTGCAATTTTTACAACTAAAGCTAAGCAAAATTCTGACACAATTTTAACTTTGACTAAAAATGCCACAGAAGCTTGATCATGTTTAATTAAACACAATGAATGCTTATTTCCAGTTGTCTTCCACAAGCATAGGCCTGAATATGGAGTATCAAGGTTGTCTATCAGTATATTAACAAGCCAGAGATAGTCAAGTGCTCTATTTGTTGAATATATTTACTCACTCAATTTGGTGCTTGTCTGACCAGAAACAGATAAACTTTTGTACTCCATTCTGGGACCTATTACTTGGCATTGATGAGACACTGCCTTTATTTTTTTTTGAAATGCACACACTCTCACACACACATCCTTCATTTTTGCTCATCTTTGAACATTAAAAAAAGTACTTTATCTAAAAGGCTTTTTTACCTAAAATCATGATAAATAAATTATTATAAATAAGAAATGAGTTACATTTCTGATAAACTCATCAATACATAGTGATAACTATTAAATGTTGCTAGTCTTTTGGATTAAATTATATTTTATTTTATCACTGGGGGAATTATATTTAATAGAATTAAGACACATTTTCAAGTCCTCTAACCCATTTGTCTAGAGCAGTGGTCCCCAAACTTTTTTGGCCTACTGCCCTCTTTCCAGAAAAAATATTACTTAGCACCCCCTGTCACATACTATCACTACCCTCTCACAGTTATTCACTGCCCCCAAATGCACCTGTGGCCATCACCACTTCCCTGGATCACTGCAGCACCTACCAGGGGGCGGTGGAGCCCACTTTGGGAATCACTGGTCTAGATCAATCAATCATATAATCAATCAAATAAGAATCCTTAAATGCCTACTATGTGCCAGGAACTTGCTATGAGCTAGGGAATGGCAGAAGTGAGAGATTCTTGAAGAGCTTAAAATATAACTAGAAAAGATAAATATATATCTTAGTAGATACATAATGTTATACAAGATAATTTGGGGGGGAAGGTACTAGTTATTGATGGAATGAGGAAAAGTTTCACATTGGTGGCACCTGTGCCAAATTTCAAATGAAATGAGAGATTCTAAGAGGCAGAAGAGAAGATGGAGTACATTCCAGACCTAAGAAACAATTAGTATGAAGGTAAATAATGTACCATTATTATATTCAAATGTTGTAACAGGATTTCATAATTTTCCTCATGTGGCTGGTGTCATAATTTTAATGTGTATGCATATATATCAATACATTAAAGATCTGCTATTTCATAAATCATTTTATTATATGGGCTAGAACAATTTCAAAGTTCACTACTCATATCCAAAAGCAAAATGTACTAGGGGTTATTGGATATTAATTAGAAGTCCAGGTTGACAAATATCTACAGATTTTAAAAAAGGATGTGTTATGACTAGAACACAACTTGGAGTTGTAGTAAGGGCAGCAGTCATAGTTAGAATAAGTTTAATAATTGATGCTGGTAGCAATTGTTGAAAAGTTTATCCTGACTCCTGTCTCAGTCTTTGGCCCATTAAAAGCAGCACTGAATAGTTCTATCAAATAGGCTCCCTTTGGAGGATAGAACTAATTCAAGAAAGTGAATGTGAGTAAGTCACCAATGAAAATGAAAGGTTCAAAAAGTTAAATTTAAATTAATATCCAATAATCCCTAGTATTATATTTTATAAGATTTATTAGTAATTGCTTGAAGTAGAAGAAATAAAAGAGTATGACCACAAGTAAACTTCTCCTGCCTGGCACTCACCGAACTGCCACAACTGTGTTCCCAGGAGCAGAGAGTGAGGGAGGAGCTACATGAAACTTATATCTTCCCTATGTTAGTTACACAATGTAAAATACATAAATGGGATGCTGGGAGAGAGTCCTGGGGAGCAAATTCTAATTACACAATACTTGGCTTCATTAGCTTTGAGAAGTTGTTCAGATTATTCCTGTAACAAAAAAGGGCAGAGCCCCTGGCAACACCTCTTCTTGGTCTTATGGTGATTTTTCATGACTCCTTTTACTTTTTAATATCTAATATTCAACAGTGTAGCTAATAAATCATTATTAGACTATATAGATGGAAGTGTGCTTCTTGGGTTTTAGGAAAATGATCATCCTTTGATTCTTTAGACAGCCTGTTAATAGTAAACTCCCACCAAGGCATGCCATAAGGGAGCTCAGAGCTTCTCAGTAGATGCTGAAATCTCCTGGCACAATTTCTGTTGCTTAGTGAAAATGATTTTAGAAGTCTAAACATCACCATTACGGTTCAAACATCTTTATATAAGTTCCATGTGCCTGGTGGGTGATATAGATCAAGGACCTATAATTCTGTAATAAATTTTAGCATATGAACTAGAATAATTTCAAAGTACCACATATAGACATACAAGAGAAATGTACGGATTTCTTCATGTGCTATTTGAAATCAGCAGATGTCTCTCATTTCTCAAACTCATACTCCTGGATTCCTGCAGTATTTTTAGGAAAAGATCATCTGAGGGATACCAATAACATATGCCTTGCTGTGGTATTGACTGACATTTCTCTTTCATATAAATTCATTTACAAGATTTGTATTACATGTCTGTATGGCCTACCTTACTGATAATGATGATATTACAGGTAGGCAAGTAGGAAGTAGGAAAGAACTGACAATTGTTCACTGACTAATCAACTGAGGCTGCTTATTTTAAAAGGAACAAAATTCCAACCAAATAGAGATGCCATTGCTTTTATTTTGGCTCCCGATGCCATTTGGCATCTTGAAAATGAAACCAAGTCATGCCTTTCTGCCTCATTAAATTACTTACTTGCTCCTCCCTCCATACTCTTGAGTGAGTATGCAATGCCCTAGGAGCATTTTTCTGCTGATTCCATTTAGTCTGGAATTTTCTGAGAAGGATAGTAAGCATGTATCCCAAGCCTTGGGCTGGCTTTCTAAAAGATGCAAGCAGATGGGTTGATATAAGGAACCTTTAAAATTATATTCTGCTTGGGGAAGTCCCAGGATGAAGAAAGGAATCTAGTTTATTTTAGGACTTCTGAAACCTATTTTGAAAAACTGAAACCACTGATGCCCTTAGGGAGTTAGCCCATATTCCAAGCAGCCTAGTCCTCAAAATGGCTTTGAAAAGAAATAAATTCCCTGAGTCTGGCAAACTAGCATTATACATGAATAAAATATACCATTGTAAGGAAATCCAGAAACTACTGAGGGTCCATAAAGAAGAAAAGTGAGATATTCCTTCCTGCCAAAGACCTCAAATTCTAATTAGGAAAATTCTAATTATATTACAAATATAAGTATCTGGAAGTCTCGAGGGATTAGTGTCAGGGTAGATGGTAACTCCTATTGGTCCACCATCTTATTGAAAAGAATCATAATTGTTGATTCTCTGCCCATCAAAGCAGTGTGAATTTGCCCAGGAACTGGAAATATGGTGGGTAACCACTGGGAAAGGCAGAATAATTCAGAATTAGAGAAGAACAGATGCTCCAAGCTTCATCCCATAGGGTGATAATAGGAGGAACATCATTAACCTGGGAGAAGGAACAAGGTAGGGGGGATCGGCAGGAAATTTGGGGAGCCAGGCAAAATCTTTGTGAAATCTAGATAGAGGAGGCAGTGCTTAATAGATGTAGAGACAGAAATAAAAGCAGTATGAACTGGGAGCAGATACTACATAGAGAATGATTAGTTAGAAAGAGGAATTAGAAAAGGAACTTGACAAATAAATCAGAAACCTGGATGGAAACATGATGTTATTTTATGATTAGAGATTTCAACTCTCTGGGCTGCTGCTGTAGCCCTCCTCCTGCCAAAAGCAAAGCAGCTGATAAGTCTATGGCTTTGTGGTTAATAATTTCATCTTTTAAAAGGTGGAAGAAATGACAAGGACAACTGCTGTTCTGGACCTAATTCTGATCAATAAGGAGGACATTTTAAAAATCTTTTCCTTCTGTCAGTAATAATTCAAAGACCAAAGAGGGGCTGGGCAATTAGGGTAAAGTGACTTACCCAAATTTATACAGCTAGAATGTGTCAGAGGCCAGATTTGAACTGAGACCCTCCCATCTCCAGGTCTGGCACTCTATCCATTGTGCTAAACTAGCTGCCTGAGGAAATTGTTGTTGATGTAAAAAAAAAAGACAGAAACCAAGGCAGCAAATGAGTATTTTATATAAAATTCTTGATAGAAAAAAAGAAAAGCCAGATGTAATCATGCATCCAGTATTTGGGGAGAACAGATTTCAAAGGATTCTGAGGGAGGATAGGTAAGACTGAATGGATTAATCTCAGTAAGAAAAGGATGGCAAGATGTGGAATGACATTCTGAAGACAAAGAAAAGTTTTTATAATGAGGAGGAAAAAGGTAAGTTCCTAATGAGAATGATGTGGCTACACAGGAAACTCATTGACCAGCTCAAATTTCAAAAAATGTGTTAAGCTGGAAGTAAGCACAAATAATTAACTGCACGAATACAAATGTATCACAATCATGCTAATGTCTATAATGAACTCATTTTATGCTAAAAATGCTAAGGATAACAAAGATGTGGGTTTTTTGTTTGCTTTATTTTATTTTTGTTTTAGCAATGTTCTAAGCAAAAGGAGGATCAGAGAAAGGATAAGGTCATCACTTAAGATGGCAAAAAATGATAATAAATGATGGCAGTGATAAGATTGACTTGTTCATCTTTTATTTTGCTTCCATTTCAGTTTAAAGAAAACTGGTCATTAAAGGGGAGAATTGAACAAAAATATTGAGCAGAGAGAAAAGAAAAGGTGAGGAGGAGGAGGAGGAGGAAGGAGAAAGTGAGAGATGTATGTATGTGTGTGTGTGTTGGGGAGGCCCTCAGGACAGAGCCCTGGGATATTGTAATGACATGATTAATGAGCAGAAAAGTATAATGAGAAGGAACAGTTAAGAGGAGAAGTAGGAGAGAGTAGTGTCACTCTAACATAGAGAGCAAAGAGTGTCCAGGAGAAGGGAAAATAAACAGTTTTAAATGCAGCAGCAAAGTCAAGGAGTATGAGGACAGAAAATACCATTAGATCTAGTAATTAGAAAATCATTGGAGAGAGCACTTACTTTGGAATGATGAAAAAAAAAGTTTTTGGATTTATCAATTAAGTTGCAAGACAAGAATATAAATCAATTATTAATTACTTGAATTCATTTAAAATGGATATTTATGGGTTGTTTAATAAAATATTAAGTGCATTCATTTAGAAAGGGAACTATTAAATTCATTATACAGATTCATGATTGTTATTAAAAATTGACTCTCTTTGAGTTTGTAGTATAATATGTTTGTAGGTGGATAGGTCTGTTTTTAAAATATAACTTAAGGAACCACTATTAATTTATACGTAGGCAAGGTAGATGTGTAGGATAAAGTAATTTCCTACTATTATCAGAAATCTCTCTTCCTGAGTATTCTGACATTCCCAAGCAGAGCTTTCTTAGTTTTCTTCTTTTTTGCCATGATTCAGTGCCATGACAACAGATGGAATACATGACTGAAAGGGGAAATCTTCCTATTCCAAAGTTACTTTTAGAAAGAATCCTCAAAAGAAAAAAAAGTCCAATTAGTAGAACTTGAATGAAGTCCTAAAATGTTAGTGATTATGTTCATTATAATGCATACATTTTCTCTCATATATGAGATGCAAAATATTTGGGGGTGTATTTAGAAACAAGAATAATTATTTCTAAAATGCTTGACAGTGACAGGAAAATCTTAAATTTCAAAATGAAGGTAATACCTATATTTACAATATTTTTTATCTCAGAAATATTTTTGACTGATTATTTGTAGTTCTATGAGAAAGTTATGTTTTTGTAGTTCTTGTAGTGTTTCTTTTTTAATCAAGAAGGGTGGGGAGATAGGATTAATATTTGGATAATTTGGATTTACGGTGCAGAATTAGAATTTTTAAAACTGAACAAAAACAGCTGGCCCATTTTCTTATTATTTTGATATATAAAATGTAGTCTTTAATTCAAGCCACGCATCAGAAGGAGGCATCAAAAGCAAAGGTAGCCTCCATTTTTTTGTATACCACTGTGATTAATACGGGTTGGCATTACTATGGTGGCAATTTCATTGAACTCAGGTTTTCCTGACTCCAGGCTTAGTGATGTAACTTCAGATGTAAACATATGTAGGGAGAAATGTTGTTGTTTAATTCTAAAACATAAAACAATATATTGCTAAGTAGTGCAACCAGTTATCCCCCACCATGCTTAAATTTGATGAAACAATAGAAGAAATCAAGACAATTAAATTTGAAGATTGTTGAAAAATCTTCATTTTTTTTTGTCAGTCAACAAGCATTTATTAATTGATTACTATATGCCAGATACTAGGCTGAACAACAACAACAAAGAACAAAAAGGTGGTCCCTGCCCTCAAGGAGCTCATGTTCTAATGAGGGAAGTAACATGAAAATAACTATGTAAATGTAAGTTATATGAAGAGAAAATAATCTCAGAGAAGGTACAATCAGGAACTAAGGAACATTACAACAGTATATGTGGTAATGATTGTTGAGGTAAGAAACAGATGAAGAGAGGCAGAGCCATCAAGTAACACTACTAAAGATAAGAGTACAACACCAGGATGGCAGAAGTAATGTGACTTGAGAGAACTATTTGGAATATGGTATGAAGGGCCGCTAGATGGATCAGTGCCTATGGAGCCAGGCTTGGAGATGGGAGGTTTTGGGTTCAAATCTGCCCTTAGATACATGCTAGCTGTGTGACCCTGGACAAGCCACTTAACTCCCATTACTTGGCCCTTACCACTTTTGTCTTGGAACCGATACTCAGTATCAATTCTAAGATAGAAATTAAGGGAATTGGAAAAAAAGAACTGTGGGAAGACATTGGAAGGTTCCATCAATATCTGGCTAGTACACCTCCAGAAAACATCAATGCTACATTGCTCAAAAAAAAAAAAAGACAAGAAAAAAGAAATATGTAGCAAGAAATCTGGAAAATAAAGATATGTCAGAAATTCGATATCCCTTTAACTAATCATTGAAAGATAGGCAAAAATTATGGCAATAAAGGAGTCAAATAAGTATTATATGACAAAAAAAGAAACATCTTAAAAATATACTTAAGGGCTGGAGAAACAGAGAAATCAGAGAAGAGATAGAGTCCACACACAGACACAAAAAAAGCGTGGAAAATTTCTGGTCATCTACGTGGATGCAAAAAGTTGAGCATGATGAGAACACAACAGATGGAACACGCATAAGGGACCTTGTTTTCCTCTCCACCTAAGTTGGTATGGCCAGTGGGGAGGAAGGAGAAGGAAAAGTTCTCCCCAGCTCCAAGAGACAGAAAGTACGTGAACATCAATATACTGAATGGTCCAATAGTTACATCAAGGGAGGTTATTGAATCTCTACTTTCCCTGCAACACTAAAAAGTGGTACTCCCAGATAAGATCCACAATTGCTGGCTCAAACTCTTCCTAGAGGTACATAAATTACTAACAAAGTACTGTACTTTGCTAATTCCTTTCAGATATGAATTTGATCCCACCCTTCTTAATAGAAGGCATCATGTATCTAGTCCTGAAAGATCAGAACACCAGTGGCCTCTCCAAATGTAGGCCAACTGGGTGTTTATGTATTATATACAATATATTTATAACTTGTATCACTTTGAAAATCTACACACAATATATTGGAGAAGGAGCAGAAAAAGTGTTCCCCCAAGTTGCAAAATGATTAAGAATTATTGTTGATTCTATAATCACTGAATAAATTTCCCAAGTCATAACATAGACTATCTTTCTTGATTGTTTTTGATTCATTATTGTTATTATTAGCTTTTGACTCAGTTTATCACTTATGCCTTATTCACATAGAGTAAATATATAAAATGGACCTGGGCACAATGAAAATGCTACAATATTTGATGTCTAAATGGAAAACTATTCTCTATCTCAAACAATCCATGAGTGCAATCATGTAAAGGAAAATTGATTTTAAAAATCTTGCATTTCTCCAGGAGAAAATTTAAGTCACTTATGGGTCTGAAGAGTCTTAAGGGCATTATCCACCAAATATCACTTCCAAATTAGAGAGGGGGTAAAAAAAGAATACATATTATTAATCATATAACACCAGAAAACATCAAATTATATGATTTCTCTGAAAGTCATATTAAAAAGGACACGGTCATTACTACAAGAAGGGCTATCTTTAAGTAGAACAGAGGAAAGAACATGCCTCTGCTGTCAGAGGACCAGAATTCAAATCTCATCTTTGTTGCCATGTGACTTTAGATGAGTGACTTCACACACACACACACACACACACACACACACACACACACACACACACACACACACACTCACAAACATTCCACGTACCGGTCTCAGTTTCTTCATCCATGAAATTTGGATTAGGCAGTTGTTAAAATACCTTCAATCTCTGGATTTATTTCCCTATTATTCTAAAGGGCTCATTTTGTCGAACAATTCACATTATGCAAAGAAACAGAAGAATTTAAGCAGCACAAGACTATGGTCTGCAAAATATTAGCACCTACTATATACTTAACAAGAAACAAATAAGTAGGGTAGTAAATCAACAGTTCCGGGGGCAGTAACACCTGAGTTCAAATTTAGCCTCAAATCCTTTTTAACTGTGGGACCCTGGGCAAGTCACTTACCATTGTTTGCCTCAGTTTCCTTACCTATAAAGTGATGTGGAGAAGGACATTGCAAGTTATTCTAGTATCTTAGCCAAGGAAACTCCAAATAGGGTCACAAGAAGACAGACATGACTGAAACAGCTAAACAACAACAACAAATATTTAGCAAGGCTCAACTTTACAAAGTCTTATCTAGGAGGATGGCTAAGATTATGTGTCAGTAGTTCATTATCTTTCATAAACTAACACATGACAACTCACCATACTAGAAATAGAAACTTCAAAATATTCTTGAGAATTTAGTGAATAAACTTTGCTAAATCTAGACCATTATGATAGAGAGCTATAGTCAATAATAAATCTATACATACAATATAAAATCTTAAGAATAAACTTTTTAATAAATGCTATTATATCAAATTGCCACATATTCATATATATGGTATGAAAACATTTCAAAATATAATCACATCAAGGAAGAAATTGAAACCATGCAGGAAGGGGATCAGGTACATGCCATCCCCATTGTTCCATCTGGAGGAGTCCCAAAAGATGCTTTTAGTGAATCTAGCAACTATGAATTTACATCCCAATATTTTTATTCAGTTCTAAAAAGCATTTATTTTATCCACTTTTAATTAGAATATTAAAAATAAAAGAATAACATCAGATAGTGATTTGTCCTACAACTATTTATATGTATTTATATTTATATTCTGATATATGTATATGTATACATATTATGTATACATATACATATTCTGATATATGTATATGTATACATATTATGTATACATATACATATATCAGAATACCATTGAAAATATGAGAATGAGAAAATAAAAATAATTTACTAATAAGCTGTTTTGAGG
The DNA here is from genome assembly GCF_016433145.1 of Gracilinanus agilis. Lineage (NCBI taxonomy): Eukaryota > Metazoa > Chordata > Mammalia > Didelphimorphia > Didelphidae > Gracilinanus > Gracilinanus agilis. The sequence continues at coordinate 131,661,318 of NC_058134.1, forward strand.
TGTAAAATCACTTTCATATCTATTATTTCATCTTATTCTCATTAGGGAGGCTAAGAAGAAATTGAAAAAAGAAAAATGGTGAGTGAAAAAAATGTGTTTTTTTCCAATGAGTTTAGAGCTCCTGATCTTTGATTTTTTTTTATTTTGAAGAGCTCTATAAGTTTATATTTATAAAGGAATAGATTTTAGTATCTAAATAATTTCTAACAACAAAGGCAAAATGACCATATCATGAGGAGAACAAGTCTTCAGAGAATGTTTAGCACGGGAGTAATGCCAAAGAAAGTTGTCCAAATGGATGCTTTGTTTGTTTAAAAAAATCATAAATGAACTTCTTTAACTTTTTGCTGTGATTATCAATTGGCAATCCATTAGCTTCCAGTGAAGTCAGATAGTGAAATCTCCTGTTACTGCTGGGAATCTAGCCCCTGTATCTCCAACTTGTCAGGAAGAAGCCCTCAAAGAGCCTAAGTCCCTAACTCTTTAATTGGAATTCATGTGTCTCAATCTCCTCCTGGAAAGAGACCCCCACCTAGATGTTAGGAAGTCGTTAAGAATTCATCTCTATTCAGGCTTTAGTCTCTTTGCCAAGATTGCTAATGTGAGTGCCAAACAGCTCTCAGCTGTAATGAATATAGATCTGGGCTGCTCTGAAAAGGCACTCTTGAACTGTAAGTCTTCATATCCCATTACAAATCCTCTGGGTCATCCAGTCCCCTATCAGATTTAATTTTGAATTCTGCTTGGTTTCACTGGTCAAACCAATGAGGGGAAATAATTAATGGCACATTAGCAATACTTTAAAGTGTATTATTATCTCTGTCCTGAATATTGTCTCTCAGCAGCCAGAGTACAATTTTGCAACTTCTTGTCAGATCAAGTAGTTGTTTTCAAAGAATAAATAACTCTCTTCAGTGAAGAGGAGTCTACTATGCTTTTTTTCTAAAATTATCGCAGTAGACGGAAGTCATGGGACATTTCAAATGGAAATTTCAGAGTCCATTAACTTGATTTCTCATCATCAGTTTCTTGGGAAGAAGGCATGTCACACTGGAGGAAGAAAAGTTCCACATAGATGTTAGACCTTAGTAATATCTGAAACTGGTGCATACTAAGACACAAAAGTGGAAGACATTGTTTATCCTCATTTGGTATGTTTAATCTATTGGGTCAGGATTTTTTCTTTGCATTTTTTACATCATCAACGATTAGCACAATGTCTGTAACACAATAAGGACTCAATTAATGCTTGCTGAGTGATTGATTGGTGGACTAAATGAAAACTATGTAAGGTCTAGGTCATATAAACTAAACTACAAAGGCTTTGAGTCAAAGCCAAGTGAACAACTGTGTGTGAGTGTCTTTTGTTTGACAAAACTGTTTTACTGACCTAGGTAAGTTTGGAAAAACTTGCCATTGAATCAGCTGGAGATGAATGAATTTTCTACCATGCCAACTCTCAAAGATTATCTGCTAAGTAATATAAGGATGTATAGAAAGACAGAGAACCCATTTTGTTGAAGGAAAAGTTTTTTTGAAGGATGGAAGTAATGAAATGAGAATTGAATGAGAATAATTGTGTCATAGAATGATTAGTAAAATAGCCTCCCCCATATATAACTTTACTGTATAAAGGTGACTACCTTGTGTGTTTCTTTAGTGGCAACGAGCTTACAGAAGGCAGAACCTCAATATATATGATTATTTTTCTAGTGGTAGCTGTGACTCTGGGGCAATTAGGTGGCACAGTGGATAGAATGCCAGGCCTGATGTTAAGAAGACTCATCCTCTTGAGTTCAAATTTGGTTTCAAACACTAGCTGTATGACTCTGCACAAGTCACTTAACCCTGTTTGCTTCAGTTTCCTCACTGATAAATTTGACACTGATAAAATGAAGAAGGAAATGGCAAACCTTTCTGGTATTTCTGCCAAGAAATCCCCTAATGGGGTCACAAAGAATTGGGCATGACTAAAAAATGACAATAGCTCTAAAGCCAGAGACTTTTTAGTTTGATGTAGAAATGAAACGAAGTACTTGAAAATCACTAAACATTAAATAAAGAAGGAGTTTTATTTTGCCCTAACACATAAATGGTACACAGCCAGAATATAGGAGACCTCAGAATCTTAAGACACAGCACCCAATTTTTCCAATTCTTTCATCTCCACCTAAAAAGATATCTGGTCAGTATACATCAGGATGGGGTAACTGTCATAACCTCCGGCACCTACCATTTCTGAGAGATCCCAAGAAGCCACATCCTGGAAGAGGAGTATGTCCCTCCTTCTCTGAATTAGAGGGATGCAGAGCTGATGCAACTTCCAAAATGGCATGGAGGGAAGTGTTTTGTATCCTAAAATCATATAATCTATGGAATAGGTAGAATAATATAACAGATGGCACATTGGCTGGATTGGGGGTAGGGGTGTGTGTGTGTGTGTGTGTGTGTGTGTGTGTGTGTGTGTGTGTCTAAGCTTCAAATCCTCTTTTTTGACACTTTATTGGGTCATTTTAGTCATATCTGACCCTTGGTGAGTCCTTTTGGGTTTTTTTTCTTGGCAAAGATACAGGAGTAGTTTGCCATTTCCTTCTCCAGGCCATTTGACAGATCAGAATATTGAGGCAATACCAGATTAAATGACTTGCCTAGAGTCACACAGCTAACAAGTATCTGAGGCTATATTTGAACTCAGGTCTTCCTGACTCCAGGGCTAGCACTCTATCCATGGTACAATGAAGCTGTCCCTTGATATTGTATTGACATTTACTTATGTACATAATCTTGGGGAAGTCATTTAATCCCCTTGTGCCTCAGTTTCCCTATTTATAAAATGAAATGGATTTTACTAGATGTATCTCTAAGCCAATGAATATAATTATCCTCAAAGTTTATACCATTCAAATTATTCCTATAAAATTTCTCCTTCTCCCTTACATGTCAAAGCAGCAGAATTGAAGCACACCATTTTGCCAGATTAGACACCTGCAGATTGGCTATTAATCTATAAATGCTTAGATGAAAGAAAAGGAAAACAAAGTGTGCTTTTTTGTTTTCTTCTTTTTTTAATTTAAATTTATTTGTTTGTTGGTCACATTAAAATACCCAGTTAATTCCCACCCTCAGCCCCACCCCTTCTCTCTTTAGAAAAGGCATCATTTGGCAAAAAAATAAATGTATATATAAAATATGCCTTATTTATTTCTATTTATCAATTCTTTCTCTGGAGGTGGTTATACATAAGTCATTCCTCAAACAATATTTCTGTTGCTGTATATGATGTTCTCTTGGGTTCTTCTCATTCCACTTTTCATTATTTCATGTAGGTCTCTCTATGTTTAGAAAAGGGAAAAGAAAGTCACAAAATAGCCTGAAGACTGAGCAAATGATATAGCATTCAACCTCCAGATTGAGGTAAGAGATTGAATTTAATTATTATTTCTAAGGGAAAAAATAGAGATGCTCCCTGAGTCAAGCAGAAGTATTTATATTAAATGTCTTGTAAGGTCAGTTTGCATGTAGGTTACTTAGGAAAACTACATGAATATTTTTGCTTCTTCTGTATGTCTTCCATGAAACTCATATTCAGTAACACTGATTCCCTAACAAACAATGGAACAGTTAGCACATATGTGAAGGAAGAGAGTACACAAACGAGAAGGGAAGGCACCAAATGGGAAAGAGTGGAAACTCTGCCACAAAGGAGAAAAGAATGTCAATTCATAAGCCGGGTGTGAAAGTGAAATCTGCTTCCATGCCTGCTACAGTATAGATTACACAACTGGCACTTACTTGGCTGATAACCCATTAGGGGCACTGACCTTGGCAGCTTTATAGAAGTAACCTTTATGTGAAGAGGAACTGTTCTTTAACAATGTCTCCAATATGTTTGGCACAAAAACCTTTTTTTTTCCAGGAAAAAAAAGGATAGAGAAGCATATTTTATTTTTCCATTCCTCAACTCCCTTGTTGCAAAACAACATATTCTTTGCTTGTTGTAAAAATTTTTCTATATGTAAAGACTGTGCATTGCTTTGTTTTCTTTTGTGGTTGTTTGAGGTCATGTAATAATATGGAATTTTATTCCATAAGTATGCCTTCTATTATATGTCCTGTATTTCCCTTCAAGAATCCTGGGCTTCAGAATAACTGGCTCTACTCAATAACCTTCTGCACCAATAATTTAATTTTTAAACCTGGGCTATCTCTGCTTCAAGTGTTGCCCTCTATCATTGTGGCCCCTCTTTCACCCATAAGTCCTATCCTATAAATATGTCAAGATGGGGGTATAAGGAGGAGTGGTGGCTTTCTCTTATTCTTGATACTACCAACTGCATGGTTCATTATTGTGTTCAGTGGAGTTTTTTTAGATGACATGTAGATAATTTTTAATAATTATTTTCTGATATTTTTCAATCCATGTTCTTTTCCTTCTTCTCCCTTCTCTCCCCTACCTCCAATACAGCAGGCAATGTGATATGTTATACAAATGTTCTCATACAACACATATTTCCATGTTTATAATATTGTAAAAGAAGATGCATATTTTTATGTCAGAAAAAATTCATGAAATAAATGAAGTGAAAAATGTTATACTTCAATCTGCCTTCAGACTCTCTCAGTTCCTTCTATGGTGTTGGGTAGCCTTTTTCTTCATTTCCCTTGGAGTTGTCCTGGGTCCTTCCATTGCTGATAATAGTTAAGTTATTCATTTAATCATAAAGTATGACTGTAACTATGTTCAATATTCTCTAGTCTTACTAGTTTTTTTTTTGTGACTGTCCCATTCATCATTTCTTGTGGTCCAGTGGTAGTTTTCTGGGTTAAAGGATTGACAATTCAAGATGCTGGTATATGCATTGCTTCATAATAATAATAATAATAATAATAATAATAATAGCTCAAAGCACATATTTTCCTTTGCTCTTCCCAACAGCTCTGCAAGGTAATATATAATAATAGGTAATTATGAAAAGTGTTACCATAATATTAAAATATGATATAATGTAAATTATTGTTACCTTATTATGATGATGATTCTCATTTTAAAGGTAAAGCAACTGAGACTCAGAAAGTGTGCCTTGCTTAGTCATGAAGGCAGGATTTGAAACCAGGTCTGACTCTAGTCCAGTGCTCTATCCACTGTGCCATGCTGCCACTCCATTACTTTGGAAATGAGGAAGAGAAAGTTCTTTTTGTATCTTAAGAAAAATGGGAAATACTTCAGTTTAACAATCCCAGTTTTTTTAGGGTAAGGGAAGAGAAGAAATATAGTAAGAAATTAAATCTGTCAGTAATTAAGGATTTAGAAGAAGTAGGAACGTTTCTAATCTTGGGAGAGTAATTTTATGAGTTTACACTACTATGCATACATAGCAGGTTGCCAGCTGAGACTGGTGTTAAGCTCATTCAAGAAAAGCTAAACTCCTCGCCTATCCTTGGATAATGAGCCATTCATTAGGCCTCCTAGTGCAGATTCAGAAAGAGTTTTTCCCCCCTGGATTCAGCTGCCATTAGAGCTCAGGAATGAATCACTTGACTCTTTATGGTTTTACTTTTTCCATTTTATTAGAGATGATGAGGCATGATTGATGATTCCATGCCACTGGTAGAAACAAAAAATAACCCAGGAGAAAAATCACAATCAAAGAGAAAGAAAAAAGCAAACCCTTACTTTAAAGAGCTTGGCTGGCAGCAGCTTCACTATTAAGTTGTTGGGGCTATAAGAAGTCACGAAGTCACGAAAACTTACTAAGTTTTGGACTTGGGACTTCTTCATTGTAGGAAGCTGCCTCCAACAAGGCAGGTCAGCTACTCTCTTGTAACTTGGATTACGAGTTTCCTGGGGCACCGAAGGTGAAGGGGCTTCGTCACACACTCAGTAGGTGTCAGCCGTAGGATTTGAACACAGATTTATGTGATTCCAAAGCATGTTCTCTGACCATTACATCAGTCTGCTTCTTAATAGGATTTGTTTTTACTTCTGATTTCATTATATTAGTAGATCAGTTGTAGTAAGTAACTAATGTTTAATTCAAGGAAAAAGATATTCTGGACAACAAATAAATAAGAAACCCTCCAGCCCAAATAATAATATATTTAGAAAGGTTTTTTAAGATAGGAAATTATCCTCAAGTCATGGCTTTGTTCCAATTTGACTTGGGGTTCTTTAATTTATTTTCAAAAGTGAGATAGCATCCATTTAAGCTACCTGCTTAGAAAGAAATGCCAAACCCTTTCATTTCAGAAACAACATATAATATTTTAATCTTCTTTTAATCAGTAGTACTTACTGGTATGTCCCATCTAATGCTTTTATTTAATTCTTTAGAAACATCAAATAAGTGAATAGACTTTAAAGCCTATTCTTTAAAATTCAACTAAGTCATCTCCTTTTCCAATAATCCTTTCTTAATCACTCTCAGATATCAAATAAGACTTTATTTACCCCTTTTCTCTTGTATTCATTATGTTGTACCCTAATTATTTAAGAAACTCTAGAGCAGCTCCATGGCTTGGTAGGTTAAGTGGTGGGCCTGCAATCAAGAAGACCCGAATTCAAATTTGGCCTTACCTATGTACAAGCTGCGTGACCCTGGGCTAATCACTTAAACTTTGTTTGCCTCTATTTCCATATCTGTAAAATGAGCTGGAGAAGATAGTGGCAAACTACTCCAGAATCTGGGTCAAGAAAACCCTGAATGATGTCACAGAGAGTCAAACATGACCGAAACCACTGAACAACAATGGAGCCCCCTATTAGATTGTGAAGTAACTATGAGTGGAAGACCCAACATTATCCCAACTTTGTATATCTTCTAAGACCTAAAATAGTGTTCTGTACACAGTTGACAATTAGCAGCTATTTGAAATGGAATAATTATGGGGGCATGAAGCATGGAATCATGGAAAAATATTCTTAACCAAAAAGGGAAAACAAAAATAAAAAATAATGAATACTAGACAGAACTGAACTATGTTAATGTGACCATAGATTAGTCTGGCAGAATAAGGACATGGTTGATCAGGTTCCAAGCCAGGGTCCATGTTAAGAATAGTCAGTCCCAAGTCACAAAAACTGTGTATATACCTCTGTATATTCCACATACCCTGTGAATCAATTATAATCGTAAAATCAGCAGAATTGCATTGTCTTTGGGCAAATTTAAATTATTAGTGAGAGCAGAACTAACCCATCTAAGCCTTCATGATGAGGAGAGAGGAGCAGAGAGTAGGTATACATGTATAGTTACATATAATGCCCCAAAGTTTGCTCATTACTTTGCTGCAAGCCTTTTTGACTTGGGGCAAAATGTGGAGGCTTATTCTATATTTAGAGGCAGTATAGTTCAGTGGAAAGGTCTCTGATTGGAATCAGAAGGCCTGGATTAAAATCCCTCCTCTGATACTATGTCATCTTAGTCAAGGCTTTTTATTTTCCTGGGCCTTAGTTTATTCAATTGTAAAATCAGAGTGTTTAACTGTATATTCTCTTGGTATCCTTTCCCGTTCTTCAATGATGAACTAAAACATAGTTTCCTATTTATTATTTATTATTTATTATTATAAAACATAATTTCCCCAGAATGGCAAATAAAGCAGATAATTCAAATATTTTGACAAATTTCCCCTCAAATTCTTGATCACAAAAGTTTTACAATTAGACAACTTTTTAATGAATTGAATGAATTTTGTTTTTGTAAGAGGGTTAGTTTATTATTCATGAGGAGAACTTCAAGACAATATTCAGATACCAATTTCTACTCTTCTTCCAAAAAAATGAAGTGGAAAAAAAAGAAGAAAAATCTCTTCAAAATATAATTTTCCAATTAAGCTTTTTATACATTTCCATAAACACTCACATTACACAGTTTAATTTGTTTTCATGAGTGGTGAACTTATGTTTATAAGTAAGATAAATACTTTTTGTGTTTGTAAAATAAAAGGCCTGAATTTTTATCTTGAATGTCCCTTTCAATTCTAGTGTTCTATGCCTTTTTAATTCTATTATTTCTCTAATCACCTAATTTGCATCTTCAAGGAAAGAAACACAGAAATCTCAAAATTGAACATAGGAGTAACAAAATCTTGGCCAAAGAGCATTTCCAAGAGGACAAGCCCCCTTTCTCCCAAAGTATCTGTCATTCTCATGTGCCTATCCGCTTTAATTAGTCAATAAAAAAAAATAAAAATAAGAAAAACATTTCAAGATCAAAATAAGAAAAGCAAGAAGGAATGAATAAACAGAATGGGAGGAAGATGGCTTAATAGTCAAAGAAATTTAGATAGCAGGATTTAAAACTCTTGTTTTCTTCCTTCTTTTCTAGCAAGGAACATGGTCATCAAAGTAAAATTTGGAGAGATAGCATAGTGTAATAGAAAGTTGGTCTCATATCTTGGAAGATGTGAATTCAAGTTTTGATTCTGATACAAGTTGGCTGTGTGACCCTGGGCAACTCTGTTAAATTATAAAGTGCAGAAAAATGCCAGTCTATATTGGAAGAGGGAATTCCTCACCTGAGTTCCCTATGCCAGCAAAATCATAGGCGTAGCCAGTCCCTGTCCCATGAAGTAAAATTTCCACACAAATTGAGTGAGAAGAGCAAAGTAATTTAATGAATAAGCACTACAGGTGGAAGAGGCAAGAAAATGAGCGAGAGCTTTCCATTTATTCTAGGAGGAAAATGACATTTTTGCTGACGTTCTATGATGACTATTTGATTATAGAGGCTAGGGAGATGGTTACCTTTTAAGTATGGATTCTTTAAACTTGAACATATAAGAAATGCCTAGAAAATCACATGAAATAATATGAGACAAGATCAGACTGGCTAGACTTTTAAATTGTTCAAGGAGACTTTGATCATTGCAAATAGCTATGTATGTTGGGATTGTTAGTTTTCAGGGTGCCAGGGAGGAATATTGTTCTTGAGAATTCCAACATAAATCAAGTTCTCCATACCAGGCCTGACCAGCCAAATCTGTTACCTTGGTTTGATATTGTCTGCGTCTCCCACAGAAGAGTTAACAAGATGGGGTTTACTTAGACATAGGGAAAGACAGAGTGAGCAGGAAAGATTATTCCTCAAGGATATCACATTGATTCAAACAATCATTGTTTCCCTTTTTAAAAATGTTGGTTATGTTCCTAGTTTGCCATTTAGAAGGCACAAAGAAGCTCTCTATGCTTTGGCCCTTTTTTATTTAGTCAACCAAAAAGCTATGTGAGTGATTCAAGTCTTCGGTCACATGAGAAAAAGTAAATCTCCAGAATAGTTTCATGACCATCTAAGGAAAATAAGTAGAATAGTTTAAAGTTGAGAATTCATGGAAGTACTTATATTCATTTAACACTAAGTCAACAAGTTGAATCAATGAGCTTTTATTAAATACCTATTATGTGCTTGGCACTTTCTTAAATGCTAGGAACACATAGATGGACAAATGACAGTTCTTGACCTCAAGAGCTCACATTCTAATGGAGTAGGGGAATATATGCAAACTGTTACATACAAACCAGTTATATAGAATATATAGAATAAATATATAGAAGAATATATGTAGAAAAAGAATATATAGAATAAAATGTAGACTATATAGAATAAAAATATATAGAATATAGAATAAACCAGATATAATTATAATGGGAAGGGATTAGCAGGTGACCAGGAAGGATTGTTGCAAAAAGTGAGATTTTTTATCTAAGATTTGGAAAAGCCAAGAAGTAGAGATGAGGACAGAGGAGACATTACAGGAGTATGCTGGAACCAGGTTGAAACAGATTTGTTAAATTTTCAATGATTATTTATATTTTAGAAATCTTCAGATGCTACAAATTAGGACTTGATATTATTTTGTAAATTTCTATACTTAAAAAGTGATGGAGAAAATGTTAGCAATGCAGATGAACTTAGAAGTGGATTATGAGTACATTTTTTTCTTTGAGAGTTAATTGTTGAACATTTACCATTTACCTAGGAAAATGGCAGTGAAAAAGACAGAATCAAAAGATACAATCTACTGTCCAAAGACTAGTCATGATGCCAGTATTACTAGATTATAGAGTACATGGAAGGGAGTAAGGAGCAAGAAGACTGGAAGGTAGAAAGGATGAAAGTTATGTTGGGCTTTGAAAACAAAATGATTTTATATTTTATCCTTGAAGTGATAGGGAGCCACTGAAACTAATTGAATGAGCAATGGAGTGATACGATCAGATCTACAATTTAAGGAACCCACTTTGGTAATGGAGTTGAGGATGGTTTGGGGAAAGATTTGAGTCAGGAAGATTAACCAGCAGGCTTTTTATGACTAGTAGTCCAGACATGAAGTAGATGAGGGGCCACACTAGAACAGTAGTAATATGAAAAGAGAGAAGGGATTGTATAGGAGAGCTGTTAAGAAGGTAGGACAAACAGGATTTGGTAACAAATTGGTTATGGGGATTGGGGAAAGAGAGAGTAAAGAGTTGAGAATGAAATTTATGTAGGTTTCAAATCCGAGTAAAGGGGAGAATGGTGATACTAACAGAGAAGTCAGGAAGTGGAAAGGGTTTTGGGAAAAAAGATGAGTTCAATTTAGGGCATGTTAATTTTGTGGGACATCTAGTTCAAAATGTCAAAAGGGTAGTTTGGAGATGTGAACCTGGATGTCAGCAGAGAAGTTGGGATTGGACGAAGAGATCTGAGAATCATCATCAATAGAGATCAATGAATCGATAGGAACTAATGAGGTCACTAAATGAAACAGTTCAGAGGGAGAAGAGAATAGGGCCCAGGAAAGAGTTTTGGAGGACATTCAGGATTAGCTTAGAAAATGTGATCTAGTTAAAAGATTCAACAGATAAGACTGAAAAGGATCAGCCAGACAGATAGGGAGTCTGGTAAGGAGTCTAATTGTGGTATTAGTCCAGTTTGTATAATTATAAAGATACATTTATCAATACATTTTTAATTATTTTAACATGTAGATGATTTTGTTGGAGGAGAGCTTTTTAAAATCAATAAAGCTCTATTTTTTCTGTTTTTGTAAAATAAATGTGAATAGAAGAATTAATATTTACTATACCTTATAAAAATTGTTACTGTAAAGATAAAGCTTGTTATAAAAAATCATTTGTGAATGGCTGCCTATCCTTTCTTCATATTTTCATCAGATATTTTCCAAGTACAGATAAGATAATTCTCAAAGATTTTCATAAAGACAAGATAGGTGATAGAAGCATTGATAGTTCCTGTTTTTGTCTTCATTGTCTTTTTTGAATAAGAACATGATCACTGATGGTTTTATTACTTTGGTGTCATCATCTCCTTAAGACAGATGGTAAAAATTGATCTTGGTGTTTGTCTCTTTCAATATACATTTCCTCAGTGCATATTTGTTTTCAACCAGCTACTTCACCAACTTCATTTTTCTAACATCTGTTTCTTTCTAATATAGGGCATAACTGAGATGTTAAGTTAGCATAAGTATTAATTCCTAATGTAAGAGTTTGAGCAAGCCTACATTTTATAATTGACAGATGGAACACTGAGGAAGAAAAAGAATGTCATTTGGGCTGAGGTCAAGGACTTCTGGGAAGAGACCAATGGATTTCTCAAGCAAGCTTGGGACATGGCCAAGGAGGGAGGTGGATTTGGGGCTGTAGCATCTAAGAAAAAAAAAAGGCTTATTTGAAGAGTTTTCCTGGGACTTCAGTGAAGATTAACCCTTCCTTTTGATCTCCATCAATTCTTTAACCTAGCAGAGAATATTGAACAGCTGTATCTTCACTTTTGGCCAAGAGGGTCTGGACTTCTGGGGGGAGTCGGCCCCTGGGGGCTCACAAATCTTGCCTTGAGCACTGCCTGACTACATTCCCCCATTAGTTAGCTATAATTATAGGTTCAAGAGAAATACTTGGGGATTGGGTCAGAGAAACTGGAATTTGGGGAATACAGAAATGATCTGTTACTACCCTATCCAGTGAAGGACTAATAAAAGGGATTTCAGAGAACCACCTACACTCCCTTTTCCTGACACCCTAATCCCTCAGCCCTTAATTAATTCATTCCTGAATAAACCCTTGTTGGGTTGCCATTTGGTCAGATCCTTTAATTGAGTTGGGAGGGAGACAGAACGTGTGGGTAGTTAGGGGGAAGAAAGCAGGCATCCATTTTGAACCAGGACCCAGCTGGGGATCAGGGAGGTTTCTGTGGGTGCTGCTAGGCACCAACAACTTGTTGGAGTCCTACTTGTTCCCCTCTACAAAGAATCCTTTCCTCTAACTACCTAGCCCCGACACAACAATCAGGGGGAACCCCATCTTCCAGAAACCCCCATTTGTCTCTCTAGTAAAGAGGGGCAGGTGTTGGAGAAGTATTGGCCCTTATTCACCATTCAGGGGATTACCATACCACACCCCATCATCACTCATTCCCCACTTCTTACACTAGTTAACTAGTACACTCATTGTGCTAATCTGAAAAAACAAGAACTTACTATATTGTATTTCTTTTAAATTTAATTTTAAAAACTTGTTTAAATTAAATTAAATTTAAAAAATTTAAAATTATATTAAATTTAATTTAAAAAAATTTTAAATTTCTTTTAAATTTAATGCTGTAACTCTATTTTCTCTACTCTAACATTTGCCCTTTTATATTTATAAAAATTAGAATCCTAAAGAAAAGAGGTTTCAAAAAAACTACTAAGTTTAACAATTTAGTGTTCTTTTTTCTTGAAAACTTTTCTTCTGCTATAGCATGATCTTATTATCTCTTCTCTTTCCTTTCTGCAAACTTTGGTACAAAAATATTGGTAAATAATTTAATGAAGTAAAGATATTAACAGTGTATCAAGATATTTTATGGCTGGAAACCATATTCCATTTTAATCTGGTAGATTACACAGATTTTATTAAGAAAAAAAGTAGCTCATAATTTTTTTCTTTATACAACCACTCCATCAGAACGTTAATATGTTACTGGAGTAAAAAGCAAAATTTTGTACAAGGTATAAATTTACCTTTTAATAGCAAAATGAAGTTGTTCATCCTATTTAAATGAAGTTTGTAATAACAAAAATAAATTTTAAACCAAGTAGAACGATATAAAACAGTTGTCATAAATTGCCTGTAAAATTAACCACCATAATTGTTACTTGTACAGGGATAATTTTAAAAATGTTCTAAAAAAAGAAAGGGACGCAATTTCCTACTCAAACATTATTATTCTGGACTATGAACATTTTCAGTTTTTTTTTTTAATCTGAGGCATTCAACTGCTATGGTTATTAATTGATGAAAAGGATATTTTTCTTAGCTTGAAATAATTCCTTTATCATAGTATGATCTGATTGTTTTCTATTCTACTATTTGTTCTTAATATATTATTTAATCTAGCCCTCAAATTATATTAATTATTATAATAAAAAAACATTTTGGACTCCTAATAAGATGTATGAGGAATTGTATCTAAAACTAATTCCCTCTCATCTCCTCAAAACAGTAATGACTGTACCAGATAAAGTAGAACAACTCCCCAAACAGAAAGAAATAAGATTCCAACAATGAAATCCATTCAGAAAAAAATAGCAGACTACAGAAATTGGCAGTAATACCAAAGATCCTAATTAAATAAAAGAAATACTACCAAGAAAAGGAATGCCAGGACAATTTTCTAAAAGAAGGGAATAATTCTTCAATAATTACAACCTCATAAAGGAGAATGACAAGGCTTCAAGAATCCCAAAATATTTGAAAACTCTAATGAAGGAATTTAATTCTTAAATTAAATTAAGAAAGAATTCACTTTACTTCTGTAAACTTCAGTTTCCTTATCTGTAAAATGAAGCATTAGACGGATTCTGAGGTCCTTCCTCGGCCTAAACCGAAGATCCTGTATTTAGGAAAATTACAATTCATAGTTCTTATGGAAAAATCCAGAATGAAGCTAGATGACTTAGAATAGAAAGGGAAATCCTTAACAAAGCAGGGGACATACCGAAGAACAGATGATAAATGGACAATTTTTAGAGCACAGTCAGAAGATAGAAAACTGGAATGAAAAATGAGATCTATCTTTACAAAGATAATTGACCTGGAAGTCAGAGGTCAGATAGATAAAGCTAATCATAATTGGATTTCATGAAAAGTGTTATGGAACAAAGATCTTGAATATTGTATTTTATAGGTAGCCCATATTAGTGCTGATTATCTAAACTCCTCTCTCAGATAAGTTGGATGCCCAGAGGTACAGTAACTATATTTGCCTTATATACATAGCATTCCAGGAGAACTCTTGAAGAACTGGGGGTGAGTCAATATCTTCTGGATCTTTTGAAGCTTTAATAATCCTCTTTTAAACAAAATAAGAATGGAGAATGAAGGAAAGGGGAAAGAGACTTGGCCAAAACCAAAGCCATGGCTTCTCCTCTAGCCTCCTCCATTCCCCTAATAGTTTCTCCTCATGGATGTTCAGGAAAGCCATACTTTAATTTCTAGAAAGAATTTTCTTCTCAACTCACTTGAAAATTTATAGATGATCCCTGGAATATAGCCAGGTATTCTGCACCTATCTGAATATTTTTCTTGTGTAGCACTATGCCAGTTAAACCAGTTAGTGCAGTTAAACATTCTATAATATCACAACTTTCCCAATCTTGGTTTTAGACATTAGAAATTAATTGGGAATTTTGGAGAGTTTTTATGAAGACTCAGATGACACACAACCTCAGCAGATGACACAGAAAAAAGATTAGAAACTATATAACTCATTACAAAGTGCTAAGCCAAATTTTACAATAAAATATGTAAATGCCTAATTAAAAAAGAAAAAAAGCAGACTTCTTTGGTATGAAGAGAAGGTCAAAAATTTTTACATGAATTTTACATATTTCTGAGGTATCTCTCCCTTATACCCCCAAATTTGAAAGGGATACTTATACTTAGTATAAGAATTATGATTTATTCATGGGTCGATATATGTTCTCTCACAAATAAAATGTCAAAGTTAATATAAGGTGGGCTGGCTGGACCCTATCCTAATATATAAAATTGTTGAAGATTTCCTAGATGTAATTGAATGGAGATTGATAGAATCTATGGGCCACAAGGTGAGAAGAATCCAAGCTTTAATTCCCCTATGTGTATGTCAAATTCCATAGTTTCAAATTCAAAGTAAATATAATGCAAATGATGAGGAAAAATATGGTTTATCTACTAAGGGCTTAATTTAGAATTTTCCAGAGCCATTTACCTACAATGAGAAAAGAAAGGAAGAACTGAAAAATGATATACTGAAAAGCAAAGGAAATTTCCTTGTACTCAAGGATAACATAACCTATAAAGTTAAGCATAATAATAAAGAGGGCAGAAAAGACAGATATTTGAACTTAACATATTCAGTTAGGCAAACATTTACCAAGTAACTACTGTGTTCAAAACACTATATACTCAAAACATATTTCAAAAAACAATTAAGAGAGACTGAAAACAATTGAGAAAAGAACTTAAAAATCAAAATAAGTCACCTGAAAACAGAATCACATGAACTAAAACCAGAAAATAGAGTCTCTAAAGCCAGAATTGACAAGCATGAAAATGAGGCAAAGAAAGTGAAAGATGACCTACAAAGAAAAACAGACCAGAAGGAGAAGGATGATCAAAAAGCCAGAGATGAAATTCAAAAATGAGAATCCAACTACTAGAAGTAAATTACTTCACAAGGCAGCAAGAGTCTATAAAACAAAATCAAAAGAATGAAAAAATTGAGGCAAATATGAAACACCTCAGTGATAAAACTACAGATCTGGAAAAATAGATCCAGAAGAGACAATTTAAGAATTATTGGACTACCAGAAAATCATGACAAAAGAAAAAGCATGGATATCATTCTATAGGAAATTATCCAAGAAAACTACTCCAATATTATTGAACAAGAGGGAAAAGTGGACATTGAAAGAATCCATAGACCAACTTTTGCATTTAATCCACAGTTGATAATGCTCAGGAATATTATAGCCAAATTCAAGAACTACCAGACCAAGGAAAAGATACTACAAGTTGCTAAGAAGAAACCATTCAGATATCATGGAACCACAGTTAGGATAACACAGGACCTAGCTACATCCACAATGAAGGACCAGAAGGCATGGAATATGATATTTCTGAAAGCAAAGGAACTGGGTCTACAACCAAGAATCAACTACTCAACAAAATTGACTATATTCTTGCAGGGGAAAGTATGTTCATTTAATAAAATAGAAGACTTCCAAGCATTCCTAAAGAAAAGACCCGCCTTAAAGAGAAAATGTGATGCCCAAACACAGAACTCAAGAGAATAACTGAAAGGTAATTAAGAAAGGGGGAAAATTTTTTTAAGGGACACAAAGAGTTCAAATGATTTGTATTCCTATAAGAAAAGAAGATGTTGGTAACTCTTAGAAATTGTTATTAGGGGGTAGCTGGGTACCTCAGTGGATTGAGTGCCAGGCCTAGAGATGGGAGGTCCTGGGTTCAAATCTGGACTCAGACATTTCCCAGATGTGTGACCCTGGGCAAGTCACTTAACCCCCCTTGCCTAGCCCTTACCACTCTTCTGCCTTGGAGCCAATACATAATATTGACTCCAAAATGGAAAGTAAGGGTTTAAAATTTTTTTTATTATCATAAGAGGTATACTTAGAGGATACAGTGACAAACTGTATAGGATGATATGTCAAAAAATAGATAAAAAAAACTAGGGGTAAAAAAGAGGATAATACTAAGAGAAATGGGGAAAGAGATAAAATGGGGTAAATATATATTGTGTAAAAAAGCACATGGAGGGAGGTGGGGAGAAGGCTAATACAATGGAAGGGTGAAAGAGGTTGGAGACAGTATCTAGGAAAATTTTAATCATCACAGTGGGAAGTGTTAGAAAGGTTCAAATAGAAGGAAAACCTCCAACTCCAAATTCAATAATTATCATCATCATAATCAACAACAACAACAACATCAACATAAGCATCATCATCATCAACAGTCAATGTCATCAACATCATCATCAACAGCAACAATATCAATGTCATCAATAACATCATCAACATCAACAACATTATCATCATTAACATCATCATCATCAACATCAATGTCTTCATCATCAACAACATCATCATCATCATCATCATCATCATCATCAACAACAACAACATCATCATCATCAACATCAACATCTAACTGTCCATCTTTTCCTGGCCCCAGAAAGATTTTTGCTGGGTGGCCTGACTTAATAGCATACTATGCAGAGTACTGAATGAGAGCCCAAAGACTTAAACTCTAGGCTTGAGTGCCACAATGTGTCCTTTGGGGGTAAAAGGGAAGCCTTTTTCCTGGACTCAGTTTCCTCATTTATGTATGAGTGAAGCTTACCTGGATTCTGCATTAAGTTAATCAATTAAATCAAAGAATAAACCAGGTGCAAACAAGAAAAAAAAGCTTTCTGTAGCATGGTAGCAAAGTTCAGAAAATTAAAACTCCTGCTATAACTTAACCCCTTAAGTCCCTGCATAACTAGGGCACTTTGTTCCTTTTCAGGTTGGAAATATTGACTGCATCAACACCTTTTCATTTCTATACCTAGGAGCTCCTTGCCAATATAGTCTATGCTTAACATGTTCAAATAACACCTTGATTCAATGCAAAGAGCACTTACCTAGAATGGAATAAAATATTAAATAACAAGGAAAAAATTACAACTATTTGTTACAATAAAATTTTCTGGAGACTAAAAAAAACACAACACACCACTATATGGATGTGGGGGTTGCAAAGGAAAAAAGAAAGTAGATTCAACCCTCTAGAAAATTCTATTCTACTGGGGAGAGTTCACTTTACATAGTCAAAGGCAGTTAAAGATTAAACATATTTATTCAAGTGACTTCAAGAGGGAGAAAGTACATGTGACTATGAAAAACAGGACAGTCTTATTCCTGAAATGGTGTCTACTAAACTGTGACAAAGGAAAGTAGAGACTCTAAGAGGTGGAAATTATGAGGAGTACTTTACAGGGTAGGGGGAACACTCGTGAAAAGATACAAATGTGGACAATGGAATGTCATGCTCAGGAACTGCTTGTTGGTGAGTTTGAAAGGAATGAAGATTTCTTAATGATAAATTGAATTGAAGTAAGACTAGAAAGGTAAATGGGAGTCATATTATGGAAGAGTCTATGCATTTCATCCTAGTGGGAGGATTTTAGAGTATGGGAGGGACACTATGTTTTTTGAATATCAATTTGGCAATTGTATGGAGAATAGATTTGAAGGCTGATACTGGAATGAGGGAGATCAATTCTGAAGCTTGTGACTTCTTTGCAATTATTCAGAAGAAAGCCAGAGCAAGGCAGAATCTTTAAAGTACAAAAACTTTGCATTGCACTTTCCCCCACCAAAAAAAAAAGACAAACTAGTGAAGCTAAACAATTTTCAATGGCTTGACATTCCTGGGTGATGATTCATTGTTTATAAACTGAAAGAAAGAGACAGGGATACTGTTCCTTGGGAGTTTCAATGTATCTAATAGTTATTGAGGAAATAAAAAAAGAAAAACAAATTTAAGTCTTAAATATTCAAAAAACAAATTCTTGAGAGAATGATGGGAAGAGAGTAGGAGGAAGGGACTCAAGATTTCTTCAAAATGGTGCATCATCAAGGAAGAGATAAAGTAGAGGGCATAAGTCCTATGCATGTTTATGACCTCACTATTTCTGTTCTGTTCTGCCCTACCTCGCTCCTTTTCCTAAGCCTAGCCCTCAGCTATCTCCAGGGGGATGGTGGCAAAATTGTACTTGATATGAGGCTTACTAAGTTCTTTTCAAGGTTACTTATCAACCTTTGGGGTCCACTTTTCATCCTACTCTGACCTGTGGATTCAAGAAGCTTTAGCATGTATAGTGGTCACACTCTAGTAAAACCATCTTAGCAGATGGGCTAAACCAGAGTGAGTGTAACCAAGAGGTCTTAAACCTGTCAATGAGATAGGGGAATATCTGCCTCAAGTATGTGAAGATTTTTCCTGGTAGAATGGGTGAATGAGAATAATTTCTTCCAATACTTAAAGTTTGGTCAGACACCACATATGTCTGGTCATTATTAGTTATCCCGGCTTCTGGCTTGCCACTAGACCTTAATAACTCTTGAAGAGAGTGAGGCTGTGTACTTTGTGCAACTTTACCTCACTTAAATCCAACTCATAACCACAAGCTGTTATTGGACATCTATCAAAATGAAGAAAAAGTAAAAAGATGGAGATTTGTGATGATGTGGAATTGAAGTGAAAGGGAAAGACCATGGAGCATGGGTAGATGTCATATGCCTGGTTTGGGCTTGCTAACCACCTAGGAGGAAACTATTTTTCAGTCAGCTGTATAGCTAATACTGGAGGTGTTTTCATAAAACCTTTAGTCCATCTAACCATTTTGGGGGATGTATTCATGGTTGGATTCCTCTGTTCATCACCTCTAGTAAGAGAAAATTCTTCTGGAGAGACACTGGCCCTTCTCTTATAGAGGTGGCCCAGAAAATGTGTTTAGTTCCCTGGCCTCTTCATTTATTCTTTTCTACTCTAGGTACAGGGAGTGGACTCTTCAATCTTTGAGTTTAGAAAGGTAAGGAGAGCACTCTGACATCTTGGCATTCCAGAGTCTGTTTTCAGCTATATTCATATGGATGCCCCAGTGGACAAGGAGCACCATTAACATGTAACCAGTATCCAGCCCAGCAGTAGCTGAGGCAGGAACTCATTCAGCAGACATGCACATCTTAATGTGACTCTGGTAGGGGGTGAGGAGGGGTGCTGCATTTTCTGTGGGAATTTAATTAAGAGTATATCACCTGAAGTTTTGGGAGAATATTTGTACTCTTGTTATCTTTATATCTTCAATATGAATGTCTTTGAAAAAGCTGATAAATGTTAAGTGATTAAACGGACCTGGGACACAAGTCATTGGCACCAAATAATAAGGAGAACACAGTTAGTCAGGGCTCCAACAGTATTCAAATTCTCAAATCCTCAAATCATCAGGGTAATGGAGAACTCTGGGGGGAAGTATCATTTGCCTGGCTCTGAGAAAATGAGCTAGAGCTTACTTGTTACACAAATATTGGTGTAATTGGAAGTCATACTCTCTTTTCACTGAGAGGCCAGCTTTGAATGAAGTCCAATACTGCTGACAATAGGACAGTGAATTTTCAATATAGTCACATGACCAATTTACTGCTCCCTTTTCTAAGACCTATTGTGCATTCCAAAAAAGCCAGAAGGAAATGAAGTATCAATATATTATTAATTGATGATGATGATGACATTGCCAAAAGAGCAAACAGGCAGGCTGCCAGCATATGAGTTGTGGTATTATCATGGCCAATTTGGTCTGGGTTAAAGGAAGAAGCCAATTATTTTAGTAAAAAAGATGTGAATAAACATATCATCACTCTTTATCCCTGAAATCTTCTCCTGGGGAAAATCACATTCACCATCATCATTCTTGTCACTCCGCAGAAGATGAGCTCTAAACAAGATTTGCAATCTCTCCATTTCTTTGTTGATGAACCATAGCAACCGTGTTGTCACAATTCATCCACATTATAATGTCTTTTTCTTGCAAATCCTTGGAAAATGATCATCATATTTTTGATATAATCTCAGATGCCTGATACCTTCCCTCCTTGACTCCTTTTACTGACAGTTAAACTTTCAAAACTTCTTGATTCACCAATCCATTGTGTATGAAGCCTATCCTTTAAAATGAGTAATTTGTGAATTCTATAATTAGTAACACATTGTTCTAGAGTAGTAGTTTGGAGTAGCATTAAGAAGAGAGTAGTATGGACCTCTTAGACTCCCTCTATCCTAAGGAGAAAGTGATTAAATCTAGGAGCTAGATTATAAATAAAGATAAAATATTGTCTTTATGATCATCTAGCTAGCTTAGCCTGAGTTTAGTTTGCCAATATGATGCTATTGCCAGATAAGGTTTTGCTTAGAATGCAATAGGGCAGCTTCCTACCTCAACAATAAAATTAGGCATTTATGTTCCAATATCAGATAGAGAATACAAAGGCAAAATAAAAATGAACCATAGTCTTAAGAAATTTACATTCTCTTGGGTTGGGGGAGGGAATTAAATACAAATTTTATTAAAAGTTCTCCCCCCCCCATGATGAGTTAAAGGAGGGTGAACAGGATAAGCTCCCAGTAGAAAGTGACATTGGATCTGAGCTTAGAGGGAGGTAAGGGATTCTAAAGGAATGTTTTCCAAGCATGCAGACCAAACTGTGCAAAGGCACATGTAGATGGGAGATGGAATGTTGTGTACAGGAAATAACAGCCAGGTTAGCTCGTTTGGAACATAGTTGGTATGTTGGGTAATAACCCTGGAAAGATAGGTTGGAATCATAATGTGAAGTGCTTTAAAAGCCAAAGACTGAATTTTCTATTTCATTCTACAGGCAAGAGAGAGCTGCTAGAGCTTCTACAATAAGGGAGAGAGGGGGATGAGTATATGCTTTAAGAACATAAATTTGATAGCTGAGTGGAGGATGGGTTAGAAAAGGGAGGTGCTTGAAGCACAATGACTAATTTAGAAACTACTACAATAGTCAAAGAAGAGGCTATTGCTTTCTTCATTTTTTGAAGAAAACCAATGACATCCATGCATGATGTCTTGATTTGTGCATAAGTTGGATACAAGGGAGAAGGAGTTATGTAATGTCATTGGCCACACTCTCTCTTCCAGAGATATTAAAGTCCACTGCAAAGTGAAAGTCAGGATGACTAGTGCTGGTGCAGTAGGCAGTGGGTGATCTTGGTGTCTTTGATGTCTGACTAAGCCCTAAGCATTCTAAAGCTGGGCTGTGGTTGCTGAGCATGCTACAGCTTCTTGGAGCCATAGGTGAGAGGTGGGTGAAAGGTGGACACCTAAGGTGGATGTCCTGGAAAGGTGGCATGAAAAGGGTAAGCCCTACCACCAGAGGTACTAGCTATCCCAGAACACCTCACTCACCCTTGGTAAGAAAGTGATGAGGGCTTGAACAAGTAGAATGGCCAAGTGATTAGAGAAAAGGGGAAAGAAAGGTGATGTATTGTAAGAAATAAAATGAATATAAAAGGATAGTTTTAAAAGTATTATGATCTTAAAGGATTTATTGATAGCCATTAGAAAAATGAAGCCACATGCCATGCTAGCTTAGGCTATTTGAAAGACCCGCCATTACCTGCTGCTACCATGCTGCTTCATGAGGAAAAAGAGGAAGTGCCAATCCAGCCACTTGATTTTATCCTGTCTACATCTACCTAACTGTCTACATCATCACACAAGACAGGAAGCCATTGAGGTCATGGGAAATGTAGTTCAAAGACCCCTAAACTTCCATAGGAAGCCAGTGGGCTCGCAGGAAATTTAGTTCAGAGACCCCAAAATTTCAATAACACAGTACTGAAGAAGTAGATATAAGGGATTGGCAATAAAATGTTGTGTATAAATTTCACTAGCATTCTGTTCTGGGGGAACAAGGACCATAGGGTTATAGATTTAGATCTGAAGGGGCCTTAGAGGTCATTAAGTCTAACTCTCTCATTTATACGATGAGAAAACTAATGCCCTGAGAAGTTAAGTGGCTTGCCCAAGGTCACAAAGCTAGAAAGTGCCTGAAATGGGATTTCTAACCATGTCTATTGACTACATGTTGAACATTCTCCTAAAGTATGCTGCCTCTGAAAGGAAAAAGAGACTCATACTGGACATTACATTATTCTCTTTTATCAACTACATGACAGTTATTTCAGCTCAATTACTCTCTTCCTCTATGACTGGCTTTAGTCCATTCCAAAGTCCATCTGTTCTTGCCTTGCTCTTGCTTCTCTATTGCTGTCTTTGTGCCTCTTCTGCAATAGAGTACAATTCTGCTTTCACCTGATTTTTGGTTGCAGGAACAATTTTTCATGTTCTTTTTCATGTTCCCTTTCTGACTTGGCAGCAGAAGCATGAAAACTAGTATATTTATAATCCACCTCCTTCTTCTCTGCCCCTGCCATACTGTCTTCCCAGGATCTGGGCAGAAATTCTTTTTAAGAACAACAATAACAAACATGTACTCTCCTTCTACCAGGTACATTATATCTCCCAGCAAGTGTCTCTGAGCCCAGGGAGGTTCTTCAGTCTCCATAACAACATTTCTGTAGGATAGTCTCAAGTAAGGCAGAGGGAGCTAGTGATGGCCATAGGTACTTATGCATCCTACCCCCTTGCCCTCCTTAGCTCAGAGATGGGACTTATAATGTGGGATGACTGAGAAATTCACTATTCAACCAAACTATTCAGATTCATAACTATTAGAGGAAAAGCAGGAATTGGGGTTTTTTCCTCTAAGATGTCAGCAATGAGTCTATCAATGTACTCCCAAAATGTCAGACCAAAAAGGTCAGTCCGTATAATTTGGAGAAGTTTTGGCATGTGTGACAAAGAGAAGTGGGTTAGGGAGGAAGGGCAATAATGAAATTCAGGAAGAGATACAAAAATAAGACCTGAGCAGTAAAATTAGTCACAGAAAAATCAAGGCAGTTCAAAGAGGTGGTTTGAAGGAGTTGAACTGATCATCAAGGTAATTTTGATTATATTTGGTTAATTACGAACTTCTGCCAACTTTTAAAAGAGGGGGTTGGAAGGTAGTCCATTTGTCTGATTTCCCTGAAAGTCTCCTGCTGTAAACCGGCTAATATCACTTTTCTGAATAGAAGGCAGCAAGATAAGCTCCTTGAAGACAGAGACAGTTTGAATTTTGACCTTGTATCTCCAGTCTCTAGAATAGGATCTTGTACATATATAGGGGGCATCTGATAAATGTTTGTTCATCTGAATGAAATTGAATGATCTCAAAAATTGATAATATGGGCCATCACTATGTTAGGGTTAGTACATCAGGGACTGCCTATATTGAGGGTGTAATGCCCCTTTACATCAAATAGTATAATTGATGCCAAATTGGATCCAGGGATTATTGAGGGAATCTTAGAAAATAAACTTCAATTACCAAACTGATAACCTTTTTGTTTGTATCATAAATACTGCAAATAAATAAAATAAATAAAAGATGAGAAAATATTCCAAGATACTTTTTTCATGTAATTTGTGATATTGTTGCCTTTGGGCTATCTATCTATCTATCTATCTATCTATCTATCTATCTATCTATCTATCTATCTATCTATCTATCTATATCTATATCATGTTAAGACCTAAATGAGTCATCTAATACCTCTAAGCTAGGGGCAAGAATTATAAAGGATAAGAATCTATAAATGGATTTAATGATTGAAATGAGTCTCCATATCATGAGATAAGAGATCCATTGAAGAATTGAAAGGGAAGTTTGTAGAGGACTGTTCCAGGTCCTAGAAAAGATAAAAAAAATGTATATTTGAACTTAGCATCTTCTACTTTCAGGTCTGACTCTCTACCAACACCACCAACTTTAGGAAAGCTACTTAACTGCTCACAGCCTCGGGTTAGCCATCTGCAAAACAGTCAATGATAATAATTTTACCTACTTCTTAGGGCTGTTTTGTGGCATCAAATGAGCTATGTCCCTTGGCATGTACTTTAAGTACTTTAGCAAACAGAAAGTATTATTGAAATGTCATGTACAAATTTTTAAAAGTTGAGATAAGAGAACAAATGCTTCATTGAATGAATCCTACAGTTTAATGGAAGCAAATATAGGTTCTTCCTTTGGGGAAAAAAACAACAACTTCAAAGCAAATTTCTATGTGATAGCAATCAGGATTTTTCAGGTGGATACACTGGATTCCGGAATTCAAAGGTCATTCTCCTCAGAGCGCAATTTTTAAAAGTTTCCCTGGATGCTCTGTTGATGGTTCCAATTTCAGTGTAATAGCCTATTTACCCTTGATAGCAATTTTCTTTGGGTCAGAAGAAGCTTTTGCTATAGATGCTGGTAAATTGCTTTTGACACTGATAGCAGTGAGTGGTGTATGATGTCTGTTCAGTTCAAGACCAGAGACTACAGTTGTGAAAAAGAATCCTTTGAACATGAATCCCAGGACACCAAAGCAGCCCTTAGCAACCCTGACTGGGGGATGACTGACTAAAGGGCAAGGCCTAGCATCAAATGAATAATTTCTAAACCATTAAAGAGAAAAAAGCCAATGAGAGTAGTTTGATCCTGGTTCCATCAGATGTGTTTTAATTGGAGTCAGCCTTAGGCATATGCAACAGGTGCAGAAGGCTCCTACCACACCTTCACCGCAGCATGGATAATTCCATACACCCCTCCTATTATTCTGTGGCGTTCAAGTCTGGGACTGATTATAGGTTGATGACATGATTGTGCTGCTCAATCAATGAGTTAGGCAGAACAAGAATTGGGAAGTCAAGATTAGGGGGAGGGAATTCTGGATATTTGTCTAGCATTTTCCTAACCTACCACCACCTAGGAATGACTTAGTATAGGATATGATACAAAAAAAAACCCACACACATCCCCATTCTAGAGTAACTTGATGTTTTCTGTGTTTTCTGGAAGGATTTGGGACTTTGAAGGGCCCTCTCTCTTTAGGTGGATCCAGGCCTTCACTTGATCCAGGGGCTTCTTGGGAATTGTGGTTACCCTCTTCTCAGGATGAGCATGTTGCAAAAACTCTAAACTAACTCCCTTTTGTCTTGGGTGAAATGAGGTCCAGAAAAGTATACCTCCACTATGGAGAATAGAGGTGCCTGAAAGATTCCCTTCTCTATATTCATTGGATCCAGTCTCCACATGTTCCATATCCCAGGGTCAATTTGGTAGGGATCTAGTATGTTTGTCCTCTCTCCTCTCCAAGATGGTGGACTATAATGACAAAGAAGCATCCTATGCTCCAGTGATGGTGAACCTTTTAGAGGTGGAGTGCCAGGTCTTGCCCTCACCCCCACCCCAGGCAAGTGCCATTCTCCTCCCTCAACCAAGTATCAGGCATGTCTTGCTCCCCCCCCTCCCCAAACACATACGGGGAGGGAGAAAGTGTTCCCATTGGGCTGCTAGGCAGAGGGGTGAGTGAAGTGAGGAATTACCTTAGAAAGTGTAGAAAGGGGGAAGGGAGTGGCCCAAGCACTCTGCTACCCTCCAGCTCTGCCTCCTGTGAGCCACCCCCCACATTTTACCCTTTGTGAACTTCCAGTGAGCTGCTGGGCAGAGGGACAAGGAATGTGAAAAAAAATGTTTTCAGGCATGGTGGAGAGGAGAAAGCGAGCAGCTCCCCTGAGTCCCTCTGCCTCTCTAATAATGAACTGGCAGGGGGGAGGGCATGCCCATAGAGAGTGCTTCGCATGCCATCTTTGGCACCCATGCCATAGATTCACTATCACTGCTATACTCCAATATCAGTTTCCTAGTTACCCCATTCTAGGTACAGATCATGCTAACAAAGACATAAGTACATCATAGAGACCTTTTTAGAATTATATAGCAATTTATCCTTTACCTGAAACTACAGCAACTCTTGCTGTGGAAACTGCTCCTGTCTATATGTCCTATACTATATTTTCATTTCCTCAGCCATAGTCTCATGGGAGCATAGATCATCTGGTCCAACCCCTTTTGTTTTACAGAGGACAAAATTGAAGCAGAGAGGGGTTAAATGACTTGTCATATTAGGTCAACCCAAAATCAAAACCCAACAGCAAATTCAGAAAATAGTTTTCTGCTGCAGCTTCTGTTTTTTCCAGACCCTGTCACTTCATTTTTCTTTGTTACATGCCTCTTAATTGCATATAGGTATGACTTATTTACAGTGATGTAGACCATCTCACCTTTTATTAATTAGCATCCTTGGCAATTTTTTATATTACCTTCTTTTTCCTGAAGTATACTTCAGATTGGAAAAAAAATACAATGGGAAACACTTCCCTAGAAAGTGAGGGAATACACTGGATATTGGATAGTGTGACAATTTCTGATCTCCCAAGTTCATTCATAAGATTGAATACTAAAACCCCCAAATTTTACAAAACAAAAATTTGGGGAATTTATTGCTGAATGGAGTCCATGTTACCACTGATGTGGACACTCCCTGCAGTGGTAAAAAGCATGACCCATCCATGTCTTCTCATTATATGTAATTCTTGTCTAAACCCTCTAATAAATATTCCATTTGTACAGGAGATATTCTGCAAACTAGAGATCTTCCTCTAAGGCGTCTAGGCTGTAGGCAGTGAAGTGGCACAGTGGGCAATGTTGAGCCTGGAGCCAAGAAGACTTGCATTTAATTCCTGGCTCAGACTCTTACCAGCTATGTGACCCTTAGGCAATCCCCTTGACTTCTATGTGCCTCAGTTTCCTCAAGTTTAACATTGGGATAATAATAGTATCTATCTTCACAAATTGTTGTGAGGATCAAATGAAATAATATTTGTAATGCACTCTGCTAATGTTAAAGAGCTATATAAATACTTTCTATTTTTGGTATTACTTTCATGTATGCTAGTACAGTGCTCAGAATGCCCACCTTTTATCCTTTCTTTTAACAACATGATCTTCCTACTTCTTTTCTAATCTTACATTTCCTGAACCACGTATATTTTGTCACTGCTTGCATTCACGTGTTCACTGGCTAGAAGCTTCACTCCAGCTATGACTATTATGCATCTTTCAATGCAAATTCTTTTCCATTAAGAATTTTCCCATGAAATCTTTAGGAATAAGCAAGTTTCAGTGGAAAAAATTCTGGGTTTAAAGTCAATAGACCTGGTTTTGATTCCAAGGGATGCCACTATCTGTGTGACCGTTAGGAAGTCATTTCCTCATCTGGACCTTAGTTCGCTTATTTGTGAAATGAAGGGGTTAGAATAGATGACCCCTAATCTCTCCCTCCTCAATGCCCATGACAGTGGCAAGTATAATGAAAATTTGATGAAAGTAGACCTACGTTCCTAAGTGTATGGCATAGCAAGCAAAGGTCTGTTTGCGAATCATGTACATGGAGATAATTGATCCCACACTAGCCACTGAGATCAAGTGACATAGTGTGTAAGAAGAAAAGAGACCACAGATAACCTTTGGGGGAAAACCACATTTACTGGGCAGGATCTTGAGGAAGATGCAGAAAATATAGAAGAGAGGAAAACTGTAGATAAGTAGGTAAAAAACTAAGAGAGAACCCAATAATTAAAACTCGGAGAGGAGAAAATACTCAGGAAAATAGAAAGATCATAAGTATCAAAGATTCTTGACCTTCATTGAGGTAAAAAAATTGGGAGAAGAGGGGCAGCTGGATAGCTCAGTGGATTGAGAACCAGACCTAGAGACAGGAGGTCCTAGGTTCAAATCTGACCTCAGATACTTTCTAGTTGTGTGGGAAAATCACTTAACTGCCATTGCCTAGGCCTTACCACTTTTCTGCCTTCTGCCTCAGATTTGGTAACTGATTCTAAGGTGGAAAGTAGGGGTTTTCAAAAAATTTGGAGAAAATGGGGGAGGACTTCCGGGTAAGATGGCGGCAGTGTAAGGAGCAGCTGCTCGATCTCTCCTGACCAAAGCATACACGACCCCTCAAGGGGAAATAAAAACGAGTCCAGAGGAACGAAGGAACCCCACAACAGGGCGCAGCATTGAAGGTACCCAGAATTGGGGCATTTCCACGCTATAAAGGGGTGAAACAGCTCTCACTAAAACGCTAGAGGAAGAAGCCCCTCCCCCACCCCCACCCCCCACACCTTGCACAACGCCAATGCACAAGTGGGAAAACAGGACTGGGGCATCCAGATAATCACTGGCAGCCCCGGAGCCCGTACCTGTGTGCTGCAAGAGGAGGGACCCCAGGAGGCTGGGGGTGCACACAGACTTTCCCCAAGCGCCCACGTGGGTGAAGGCACCGCCTCTGGCCAGGACAAAGGCCCCTAAAACACGGCCTTTCCCAAGCACTGAAGGCATCGCCTCAGGTGCGAATAAAGATCTCCAGCCCAAGGACTTTCACTACCTTCTGCGGGGGTGAAGGCAGGGCCCTAAGAGCATCAGCTCAGGCAAAGGCAGTGCCCTAGGCTTGGATAACGATCTCCAGCCCAGGCTTGGACCTCCAGTGAGGACCCGGTGCAGACCGAAGCTTGGCTGTGGAAGCAGCCCCAAAGACTGCTGAAGGAGCCTCAGGCAGAGGGGCAGACCGGGAACTACCAGGAGGCCTGACCCCGAGGACAAGGAGACCAGAGTCCAGAGCTTGCAAGGCGCAGGCAGACCCTGAGTGCAAAGACAAAGCTGAAAAGGGGCTGGGCTAACAATGGCCAGCAATAAGGAAGTCCAGAAGAAAAAGACTATCAAAAGAAACTCTGGAACATTCGACAACTTCTACACAGAGAAAATCCAGACACCAGAGGAGGGAAAACAAAAATCCAAACCTCCCCCAAAAAATGAAAGCTGGTCACAAGCTATGGAAGAGTTTAAAAATGAAATGCTGAGGAAGATGGAAGAAATCTGGCAAGAAAATAACAGTTTAAAAGGCAGAATTTCGCAATTGGAAAGTGAGACAAGACAACTGAAGACCAAAAATGACCAGATTGAAAAGGAAAACCAAAAAATTATAGCCAAAAACCAAAACATTAAAGCCGAAAACCAAAACATTAAAGCCAAAAACCAAAACATTAAAGCCAAAAACCAAAACATTAAAGCCAAAAACCAGTCCTTAAAGGCTAGAATCGAACATTTAGAAACCAATGATCTCTCAAGACAACAAGAACAAATAAAACAAAGTCAAAAGAC
>NC_058134.1:131691180-131694286 GCF_016433145.1 Gracilinanus agilis
CATTTAGAAACCAATGATCTCTCAAGAAAACAAGAACAAATAAAACAAAGTCAAAAGACTGATAAAATAGAAGGAAACATGAAATATCTCAATGAGAGAGTGACAGACCAAGAAAACCGGTCTAGAAGAGACAACTTGAGAATCATTGGTCTTCCAGAAAAGGCAGAAATTAATAGGAACTTGGACTCCATACTTAGAGAAATTATTCAGCAAAATTGCCCTGAAGTTCTACAACAAGAGGGCAATATAGACATTGAAAGGATCCATAGAACCCCTCTACACTGGACCCAGAAAAGTCAACACCCAGAAATATAATAGCGAAATTGAAGAGCTTTCGAGTTAAAGAAAAAATCTTACAAGAAGCCAGAAAGAAACAATTCACATATCAAGGAGCACCAATAAGGATCACACAGGATCTGGCAGCCTCAACGCTAAAAGACCGCAAGGCTTGGAATACAATATTCAGAAAGGCAAGAAAGCTGGGCCTTCAGCCACAAATCAACTACCCAGCGAAACTAACCATATACTTTCAGGGGAAAGTATGGGCATTCAACAAAATTGAAGAATTCCAAGTTTTTGCACAAAAGAGACCAGGACTAAATGGAAAGTTTGACACTCAACCACAAATATCAAGAGAAAGATGAAAAGGTAAATAAGAAACAGAGGGAAAAAAAGAAAACTCATAGTCTTTTAAGCTTGACTCTTTAAGGGCATAAATAAGATCTAATTATCTGTATTACTAGGTGGAGAAATGCTATGTATAATTCTCTGTAGTGAACTCTATACACTATTATAATATTCACTATTATAGCAACCAGAAGAATAATTCATAGGGAGAGGACAGGATACTAAATGGTCTAAGAAGACATGGGGGGTGGGAAAGAGGGGGGGAATAGTAGGGGACACCAAGAAAAATCCGAGTAAATAAGAAAAATAAGATATTCTATTACACACAAAGAGGGCATGGGAAGGGGAGGGGATGAATAATATCATAAGAAGGAGAGGAAGAGAGCATAATCAAACCTTACTCTCAGTGTAATCAACCTGGAGAAGGAAGAGTAGCTTTATTATCCATCCGGATAAAAAAACTCTATTTAACCCTACTGAAAAAGTCAGAAGGGATAAACCAAAGGGAGCAGGGGAGTGGGGAGGCCAAAAAGGGAGGGAAGAAGAAGGGGGAGGGAATTCATTTGGTCTTTAAAAAAACAAAAAGAAGGGAACAACAAGGGAGGGGGCAGAAAGGGAAGTCAATCAAGGGAGGGGATAAGGGATACTGGCTCAAATCAAACCACTGGTGTAAAAGAAAATAGTGTAATAAGAAGGAGTGGGTTTAGGGGAGGATACAAAAATGTCAGTGAATACACAACTAACAATTGTAACTCTGAATGTGAATGGGATGAACTCACTCATAAAACGGAAGCAAATAGCAGAGTGGATCAGAAACCAAAATCCTACCATAGGTTGTCTACAAGAAACACATATGAGGCAGGTAGACACACAGAAGTTCAAGGTTAAGGGTATGAGCAAAATCTTTTGGGCATCAAATGAGAAAAAGAAGGCAGGAGTGGCTATCATGATCTCTGACAAAGCCAAAGCAAAAATAGATATGATTAAAAAAGACAGGGAAGGTCATTACATCCTGATTAAAGGCAGTATAAACAATGAGGAAATAATACTGCTCAATATATATGCACCAAGTGGTATAGCATCCAAATTCATAAAGGAGAAACTGGCAGAGCTCAAGAAGGAGATAGATAGTAAAACCATAATAGTGGGAGATCTAAATATTCCTCTTTCAGATCTAGATAAACCAAACCAAAAAATAAATAAGAAAGAGGTAAGAGAGATGAATGAAGTCCTAGAAAAATTAGATTTAATTGATATGTGGAGAAAAATAAATGGGGACAAAAAGGAATACACCTTCTTTTCAGCTGCACATGGTACATTTACAAAGATTGACCATGTTATAGGGCAAAGAATCATGGCAAACAAATGCAAAAGAGCAGATATAATAAATGTAACCTTATCAGATCATAATGTGATAAAAATAATAATCAGTAAGGGCACCTGGACAGGCAAGTCAAAAACTAATTGGAAATTAAACAATATGATTCTTCAAAACCAAATTGTCAAAGAAGAAATCATAGAAACAATCAACAATTTCATTGAAGAGAATGACAATGATGAGACATCCTACCAAACTCTGTGGGATGCAGCCAAGGCAGTACTCAGGGGGAAATTTATATCCTTGAGTGCATATATTAACAAATTAGGGAGGGCAGAGATTAATGAATTGGGCATGCAACTTAAAAAACTAGAAAATGAACAAATTAAAATTCCCCAGATGAAAACGAAATTAGAAATAATAAAAATCAAAGGAGAAATTAATAAAATCGAAAGTAAAAGAACTATTGAATTAATAAACAAGACTAGAAGCTTGTATTTTGAAAAAACAGATAAAATAGACAAAGTACTGGTCAATCCAATAAAAAAAGGAAAGAAGAAAACCAAATTGACAGTATCAAAGATGAAAAGGGAGACCTCACCTCTAATGAAGGGAAAATTAAGGCAATCATTAAAAACTATTTTGCCCAATTATATGGCAAGAAATATAACAATCAAGGAGATATGGATGAATATTTACAAAAATGCAAATTGCCTAGATTAAAAGCAGAAGAAATAGAATACCTAAATAATCCAATATCAGAAAAAGAAATTGAACAAGCCATCAAAGAATTCCCTAAGAAAAAATCGCCAGGCCCTGATGGACTCACAAGTGAATTCTATCAGACATTCAAAGAGCAACTAATCCCAATACTATACAAATTATTTGATATGATAAGCAAAGAAGGAGTCCTACCAAATTCCTTTTATGACACAAATATGGTACTGATTTCAAAGCCAGATAGACCAAAAACAGAGAAAGAAAACTATAGACCAATCTCCCTAATGAACATAGATGCAAAAAATTTACATAGAATATTAGCAAAGAGACTCCAGCAAGTAATTAAGAAGATCATCCATGTGATCAGGTAGGATTTATAACAGGAATGCAAGGTTGGTTCAACATTAGGAAAACCATCCACATAATTGACCATATCAACAA
>NC_058134.1:131704285-131755874 GCF_016433145.1 Gracilinanus agilis
TGCCCATTATCACCTCTATTATTCAACATAGTACTAGAAACACTAGCAGTTGCAATTAGAGAAGAAAAAGAAATTGAAGGTATCAAAATAGGCAAGGAGGAGACTAAGCTATCATTCTTTGCAGATGATATGATGGTCTACTTAAAAAATCCTAGAGAATCAACTAAGAAGCTTGTAGAAATGATCAACAACTTTAGCAGAGTTGCAGGAAAGAAAATAAATGCACATAAATCATCATCATTTCTATATATTTCTAACACATTAGAGCAGCAAGAGGTAGAAAGAGAAACACCATTTAAAATCACCCTAGACAATATAAAATACTTGGGAATCTATCTAACAAAACAAACACAGCAATTATATGAAAACAACTACAAAACACTTTCCAAACAAATAAAACTAGATCTAAACAATTGGAAAAACATTGATTGCTCATGGGTAGGATGAGCTAACATAATAAAAATGACGATTCTACCCAAATTAATTTACCTATTTAGTGCCATACCTATCAAACTACCAAAAAACTTCTTTACTGAATTAGGAAAAAACTATAACAAAGTGCATTTGGAATAACAAAATATCAAGAATATCAAGGGAAATAATGGAAAAAAATGTGAAGGAAGTTGGCCTCACAGTACCAGATATTAAACTATACTACAAAGCAGCAGTCATCAAAACAATATGGTACTGGCTAAGAGATAGAGAGGAGGATCAATGGAATAGACTTGGGATAAATGACATCAGCAAGACAGTGTTTGATAAACCCAAAGAGCTCAACTTCTGGGACATGAATCCACTATTTGACAAAAACTGCTGGGAAATTTGGAAAACAATATGGGAAAGATTAGGTTTAGATCAACATCTCACACCCTACACCAAGATAAATTCAGAATGGGTGAATGACTTGAATATAAAGAGAGAAACTATAAATAAGTTAAGTGAACACAGAATAGTATACTTGTCAGATCTCTGGGAAAGGAAAGATTTTAAAACCAAGCAAGAGTTAGAGAAAATTACAAAATATAAATTAAATGGTTTTGATTATATTAAACTAAAAAGCTTTCCTACAAATAAAAACATTGTAGCCAAAATCAGAAGGGAAACAACAAACTGGGAAAAGATCTTTATAACAAAAAACTCTGACTGGGGTCTAATTACTCAAATATACAAGGAGTTAAATCAGTTGTATAAAAAATCAAGCCATTCCCCAATTGATAAATGGGCAAGAGATATGAATAGGCAATTTTAAGGTAAAGAAATCAAAAGTATCAATAAGCACATGAGAAAGTGTTCCAAATCTCTAATAATTAGAGAAATGCAAATCAAAACAACTCTGAGGTATCACCTCACACCTAGCAGATTGGCTAAAATGAAAGAAGGGGAGAGTAATGAATGCTGGAGGGGATGTGGCAAAATTGGGACATTAATGCATTGCTGGTGGATTTGTGAAATGATCCAACCATTCTGGATGGCAATTTGGAACAATGCTCAAAGGGCTATAAAAGACTGCCTGCCCTTTGATCCAGCCATACCATTGTTGGGTTTGTACCCCAAAGAGATCATAGATAAACAGACTTGTACGAAAATATTTATACCTGTGCTTTTTGTGGTGGCAAAAAACTGGAAAATGAGGGGATGCCCTTCAATTGGGGAATGGCTGAACAAATTGTGGTATATGCTGGTGATGGAATAGTATTGTGCTAAAAGGAATAATAAACTAGAGGAGTTCAGGTGAACTGGAGAGACCTCCGGGAACTGATGCAGAGTGAAAGGAGCAGAGCCAGAAGAACATTGTACACAGAGACTGATATACTGTAGTAAAATCGAATGTAATGGGCCTCTGTACCAGCAGAAAGCAATGACACAGGACAGTTCTGAGGGATTTATGGTAAAGAACGCTACCCACATTCAGAGGAAGAACTGCAGGAGAGGAAACATAGAAGAAAAACAATTGCTTGAACACATGGGTTGAGGCGGACATGATTGGGGATGTAGACTGGAAATGACCACACCAATGCAACCACCAACAATTTGGAAATAGGTCTTGATCAAGGACACATGACAAAACCAGTGGAAATGTGCATCGGCCATGGGTGGGGGGATTGCGGGGGGTGAAGGGGAAAGTAGGAGCATGAATCATGTAACCATGTTAAAAATGAATATTAATAAATTCATAAATCCCAACCTAGTAATATACATATGCTCCCTTTAAATATTATTTGTCTAGAAAATATGATGAGGTTCCATATAACTTTTGATCTGTTTGTCAATTTTAAGTTCTGTATCCAAGTCTTGACTCCTTTTCCATCAAAATCTTCATTAGAATTTCAAATCTCAAATCACAAAAAAGAAATTCAAATCATAGGAAAAACAAAATCAGAAAAGTTACGCAAAGGAGAATATGATACCATAAAATACAAAGTGAAGGAGCTCTCCCATTGGCAGTAAGATAACTCAGTTCATCCAAGAGGGTATGGATCACCGTCAAGGGAAAACTCCCTGAAGTCTCTAAGAGTTGCAAAGTGGGAATTGGGACACAACAGAATCTATCCATTCTTCTTTTGTCTTCCCAGACTCTTTTCCTTCAGCAACTTAAGTAGGATTGGCTTCTTCCATCTTCTTTCTCTTTGCTCTTTATGCTTGAAGAGTCAAGAAGAAAAGTCACAGATTGATGAGTCCTAAAAAGAGAATGGTCCTGAAGAGTCCTGAAGAGAAATGTGGGATGAAGGGAAACTGTTCATTTTATTCCACAGGGCAGGGTCTTAATCTCTATTAATGAGGAAGAGTCCCATATCAATTGGCTTTGGGACACGGTTTACATGTACATGAGAGATATTAGATTTCATTTTGTGCTACCAATTCAAAATCTTTTAAAAAATAATTAACAATACCAACTACAAAACAACCAAAATTGAATGTTGCTAAATGACAAAGAACATGCAGAACCCCAAAGAAAGAAATATCATAAGACCCTCTCTACCCCTTCTCCCTTCCAGGGGTGATTCAGTATTAAGATAAGAAAGAGGATAAAGGTTTGTAACAGATATCCACATATTATGAAAATATTCTTCAAAAACAGAACCAGAAAACTCTGGGCTTGAGAAACCCTAAATGTCATCCAAAAATGACACTGACTATTGCTTACATGCAGGAAATGACTAGTTAGCTATATCGAGATTCTCCTCTCCTTCCCTCCTCTCCTCTTTCCTGTCCTTCTTTCCTTCTGAGTTTTCTCATATTAAAATAAGGATCACAGTGCCTTCTCATAGGGTTATTGTGAGGTTCAAATGAGATAATACATGTAAAAGAATTAACAAACTTTGAAAGTGCCATATAAATTTTAGTTTTTAGTATTTCATATATAATGCATATTATTTATTGCTACTTATAAGCACTACAATGGACTAATACATTAGGCCAGAAATAAAGAAAACTGTATCCTAGTCCCAGATCTGTCATAACTTTGGAAAAATCATTTCTCTTTGCAACTCATTTTCTCACCTATCCTACTTTAACATAATATTATAAGAAACAGATGCAGTAAGTTATAAAAAATGATGTATTCTTTGCAAAAAGCATATAGAGTACTATATATGTGGGGTATTGTTATTTTGATTCTCTTCATGGAAGAATTGCTTTTTAAAAGGCTCTTGAAAGATATGAAGGAGAGAGTTTTGTGAGCTGGAAAAAAAAGAATGCTCTAAATATGACACATTGGTTCCAGAAATTATGGCAAAAGTTGGAAGCATCTAGAACTTGTAAAGAATGGAATATATAGCCACAGAGAGGATTAAAGTGTTATAAAATAAGACCTTAAACAAAGGATACAAGAAATGAGATGAATTTAGCCTGGAAACAAGAAGATTTATGGAAGACTTAATAACAGTACTCAGTTTTATGTTAGTGATTATGCAGGGAAAGATGACCAGTCGTACTCTATCTTTACCAAGGAAAGAACTAAGAAGGCTACCAAAGAGACCTACATATTTTCTTTCAGAATAGAAAAAAAGTGTGTGTTTGTATCTAGAATAGAAAAAAGTGTGTGTTTGTATCTACAATATACATACTAAAGAAGGAAAAGAGGTGACAAGGATGAGGAATGAAAAATCTCTCAAGAATCTCATTTATGTGAGAAAATTAAAAGTATTAAAGCAGCCTGTGGTTAATTGTGGGAATGGAGTGAACCATAGTGACTCCATCTTTGACTCAGTTCTGGAGTTAGCTTATTTCCTTTTCAATTCCTTTATGGGTTTAGTCCAAATTCTGTCTTGTGAGAAAAGTTTATTCAGTGGTGGAGATTGTGAAGAAACTTACTGTATTGTTTGAACCTAGCCCTGCATGACTGGAACGCTAGACCACTTGGACCTCGTATTTAGAGACCCTTACTTAGCTAAGGGTCTTGGTTATGCTGGCCAGACACATGATCAGATCCTAAGACTAATGCAAAGAGTTTTCTCATAATTGTACATCTTGAGGAATCCCTATGTCTTATCTGAAAACTGACCCTGTAATGATGAGTTATTGTTTCCAGGTTCCTTTGGTTGTTTACATATACTTGGGGACAAGTGGGATACTTCTTTTTCTGAATTCAGGGAATCAAACCTATTTATTCTCCCCTTCCCAACTTTGAAAGTTCCTAATATTTCATCTCCCTAGAAATCAGGTCACCTAATATCGTATTATTTCTTTTTAATTAATTGGCCTTCTTTTATTAATTGTTTTTAACATATAAAAGTTGCTCTCCTCTTCTAACAAGACCAGCCCTAAGCTGAGGAAAGGTCCTGGTACCAATTTGTTAGGCAATTGGTATGCATTGCTTAATAAATCATTATGTTCAGAAGATTAGATCTTTATTTCCTCAGTAATTTCATTTTTTGCTTTTTTTGCAAGCCTGATGATTCTATTAGCATAGAGGTATGTAAACCATTTAGCATAAAGGTATGTATTAATTTACTTTGGTCAGTGTTCGTACAATGGGATTATTTCTGTATCTGAAAGACAGACATCTGGGTCAATGTCGTTTACTAAAAGGCTTCCTAGAAAGCACTGCTATAATTTCATAGAAAGGCAAATACTTGGCATATAAACGTATGTCATGGGGCAATGAAATGTGAAAGAACTGAGTTTGAATCCCAATCTTCCTTGCTGTGTGAGAGTGGGATAAGTCACTTTAAGTCTTAAATTCTTTATTGGAATAAAATAATGAAAAGGGATAATAATACTGATAGTGTCTTCTTCATTAGAGAACTATGAGACTCATAGGAGATATTTGTAAAGCATTTTGCAAACCTTAAAGTGCTCTATAAATGTGATCAGGAAATGGCACAATTATTTCCCAGATAATTACCCAGAGCTTGGAAAATTAAAACACTAATTACCACCTAACCATCCTCAGGCAAGTCCCATTAGATTTCCTGACCTATGAGAAATGTACTCTAATTGGGCCCTTGTTCCAAGTGTTAGAATTTAAAGGAATAAGTCCTCCTCTTAGGTCTCTCTGGCCCCCAAACCTGGCATGGACTCCAGATTTTGAACCTCTCTAGTGGTTCATCATTCTGACCTTTTGAAGCTCATAGAATCATAGCTACTTAATGTTATTTTGCCTAAAAGAAGTCCAGAAGAACACAAAGAAAGGCCCATGTTTACAGACCACCTCATATGTAGAGGGATGGAAGCCTACTGTCTTTCTCATCATAACACACCCTGGCAAGAAAGAGCTATCTAGAACAACTTGCTTGGCTTCAGTAGTGACCTTTAAAAGCACCCAAATTCTGGCTGCCTCTGTCATCAGTGAATCATCTCTTCATCAGAAGGTTATCAGACCAGAACCAAGAAGGACACTTCTATGACATCCCTAAACTTTTCCATAAGTAGATTCCTCAATGTCTTCCATGTAGGAATTGTCGCCTTCTTCCTCCCCACTTACATTTCCTTTCTTGATTTGGCAGAGCCCTCACTTGGACCCTCTCTTTGACACCCCCAGAGTACCCGTGTTCCAGGGTCTACATCCATAGGGGTTGGTGGCCCAGCATTTCTGAACCATTTTTGACTCAAACTGTCTTTTAAACTGAATTTATCTTCACTTGATTTAAAGTCTTGTTGGTTTGTTTTGTTTTATTGGTGTAGCTTACACCAGAATAAAGGATGCAGCTTACGGTTCTTCCCTTGGATTATGAGACAGTAGAGAAGATGACTGGGTTAGTCCTATCATCACTTTCCCAAAGACTCGAAAATTATTTTGGCCACAACCTAAAAGACTCATTTTATGTGGGAAGAAAGTCTGTCCTTAGGAAGCCACAATATTATAGCAAAGAAGTGTATTTCTATAAGTAGTTCTTCCTTCCCCAGATATAACTGTACAAATCATCCCTAAAATGTTTTACTGGGGCATTGGGGGCTGAGGGAGGCAAGGAGCGATGAAGGGAAGTCCTTTCACTTCCAAGGAAGGTTGACCTCACTCTCCCCTTGAATAAGTCACTCTGTGGTAGTGCCAGCATTCATGATTCTCAGCAACCTGAGAAAACCACGGCTGTTTTCATCTGAAGCAGACCCCAGCTGAGGAGTAGTTTTGCCCTTTTGCATTTTCCCAGAACTACAGAAATGCAAAATGACCTGGAACCAGGCAATAAGATTCAATACAGTCCTTGCATTCCTTCTTCTCCACAATCATATTAAGAGAAGGAACAACAAGGCACTATTCCTTTCCTCATTGAACACTTCAAGCATAAAATTTAAATATCTGGAGGATTCATTAACCCTTTGGGTTTTTTTTGTTTTTATTACATTGAAAGTTATTAACGGTGCAGTAATTATTCCCTTTAAATGAAAATGGTACTAACTTTTTAGATGAGAAGGACCTCAGCACCATCAACAACAACAAAAAATCTGTCTGACTGAATTAAAACAAAGGAAGGAAAACAAGTTAGCCAAGATTTTTTTCTTTTTTCTTTTTCTTTTTTTTTGGCTCAAATGATGAAGCTTATTCATAAGTGTTTCAAGAGTCCCTTTAATGCATATTTTATAGACTTGGAATGCATTTTGGGGCTCTGCATTTTGCTTTTATTTTGGCTTTTTTAAATGCTAAGATTGAATCTGTCTTGACTGGATTTAAAGGGATATTAGCTCTCTCCTCACATATTCTGTCTGGTCTTCTGAGAGTGGTCCATTGTGTCCAAGTACAACAGTTTCTTTAGCAGGGCTGAATCTTAGACACTAAAGACAGCCTCTTCTCAATGGGGTTACTACAGGGAGAAAAAGAAATTTTCAGTGCATCATAGAAGAGACAATCTAATCCTCTTTGCTGGTACATCTGCTCTGGCAGTTTTGCTCTGCAAATCAAAAGGCATCCTATTAATTAAAGTTCTTTATTTCTTCCATTTTTATTCAGCTTCTGAAATGTGACCAGTATTCACACACAAAAAAAGTTTTAGCCCACTTTAGACACAAATATCCACCAGAAGGGTATGCACTTTGATTTGTTGTCTGGTTTCCGCTGACTATTCTTCCTTTTTAAATTTTTTTTTTAAGAAGGAGACCTTCTCCTCTGGCAAAGTGGAATACATTCAGCAAGGCTTACAAAACAAAGCTTTCAGTTCTTAGTCAGCAACAAACTCATCTTTGTTCATGCAGCTCTATTAGGGAAAGAAGGCCAATTTTATGCAGGTTTCTATGGTCCACTTCACAAAGGCATCTATCTGTATGCAAGCTATCTGGCAGACACAGCCGCCTATGAGATCATCTTTTTCAGTAATCACCAGCTGCAATGAAGATCTATTAAAGAAAATCATAAACTGGTTTATTGAGTGAGTTTCCTCAATACCCCAAGTTATAGATTGAAGTGATAAGTGGACAGTTAATAAATGCGACTCATTGGTTGCTGTCACATTTACAGCTCAGGGTCTGGCCTGCATTTGGCCATATTTCTGGATCTTGGTCACACGGGATACCTGGCGTTTCTTGACTCAGAAGTGATGTACATTGCTTTATCCCCAGGGCTTCTACTGCTACCTTAAGGAATCTGGCCCTTTCTTGGAAGAACATTTACTAAGATATCATATCCTATAACCTCACAGAGGATGAGCAATAATGGAACATTTTCCAAGGGCAAGTGTGTAGTGATGATGCTATCATCATTCTATTTAAAGAGAATATAGAGAGGTATAATAATAATGTTTAATAATTATAAAGATTTTATATACTTTTTATAATAAATATTCAAATAACGCTATCCAAAGACCTGGATCAAAAACTCTGAGTTTAAAAAAGGTGGGGTAAAATCACCAATTTTCCAAACACTTTCCAATATTGAAATAAAATGTAAAGTAATTTCATTCCCTGTTCCTTGAAGCATGTAGGATAACATGATAACTGGAAATGAGGTGATTCCTTTACCTTTAACTTTTTATAAATTTAGAGGGATATCTGATGCCTAAATATGGAAGTTCTTAACCTTTTTTGTTGGTTAAGCCTTTGAAAATCAGTGAAGGAAAGGGAAACATTCTAAGAATCCTGGTTTTAAATAACAGAAGGGAATTTCAGTTAGGGATTAGTGAAAATGAAGATATATTTTTCCCTAGATAACTTCATGGAACCTTCCAAATCTATCCAAATCTTTGGAGGGAGGTTCTAAAAAGGCCAGGTTAAGAATTCTAGATATAGAAGTTGTTGTGGCAAGTTTTATGTATATATCTGTATACAAATACACACACACATACACACAAAAGATAATAAAAATAACAAAATATTTCATCAATGACCATAGAGCCATTACACTTGAATTTTAAGATCTCAATTCTAAATGAAAATTACTTGAAATATTAGAGGATATTACAAAAGAGGACTTATATTCATCCATATCCATGAAGCAGATTCATAGAAGAGTGTAAGCCTCGGGTCCTAAAAATGATTAAAGGGTTTCTTTTCAGAGAAGAGACTAGGAACTATTATTAAAAATGTGGGGTGAGGTAACTGTCTACTTGACAGAAAGGATAGACAGGAAGGTGCTTCTATAAGCTGGCTCAAGATCCTCAGGTGGTAGATGGATCTAGGCTGAGTGGGATAGTAACACCTGGGTAGCCACCAAAGTGTGCTGGTGACCACCAGGGTTTATGGATGATTAACTCCACTAAGCACCTTGACCCCACTAACAGTGCCCAAGCCCAGGTTATAGAGGGAGAAGCTGTATATGTTGTTCAGTAGCCCCTCTGGTTTCTTGGCTTGGGGTTAGGTTAAATGATAAGGATTAGTAATAGGCTAGTTGTTGGTATTGGATGGATAATGCTATCTGACTGGGATGCTGGTGATCCCTTTCCCCTTTTGCTGTGGCTATTCACTTGCCCTTTGGAATAAATGCCAGCCTTCACTTGTATCAAGTTTGAAACAGGGTTTAATGCTTTGGCTCAAAGGGGTTAGGAATCAGGATAAGGAAAGAAGTGTTGGGATGGCTTTGCTATATCTATAGAGAGTTATAGAAGTCTAAACCAATGAACATCTGGTTGGTAATTGGCTGGAGATTCTTCTCCCCCTCATGGACCCTGGTAAGACCTGGCTGTGGTCTAGACCAAAGGAGAGGAAGGGGTAGTGATGTTCTTCTTGGCAGTTGTGCTGTTGATTTCTCTCAGCTCAGTTTGGTAATAGATGGTTGAACTTCTAATGGCAATAGGTATGGATGCTGGATCTGCAGGTCTATTGACCTATCCACCCATCTCCTCCCACTGCTCCCAGAAATTCCCTTCTCAAAACTGAGACCCAGAATGATTGAGCCCCTGGGCTTTTATAAAGGTGGTCCCCACTGTCTTTTGCTCTTGACTTATGCCATCTGGGTAAATTCCAAGTTCTATAACCATCGATCTGTCACTCAAGCTGTTCTCCATCTTTGTCCAGAAGTTATGTATAACAGAACTAAGTATTTGCTCAGTGTGCAGAATATTTTCTCAGTATTTCTTATCCTTGACATTATAGAGCAAGGCTGGGGAGTAGTGGTTAGTGTTTTGGTAGGCTAGGAAATGAGCACCAGGGCTATAACTATGGTAAAATATCTGGGCTTGACCCTGGGTACTAACATCTTGGAGTACCATTTCCTTCTCAAGATTGCTTCTTTTCTCTCCATTCCTACTAAGAGATAAACACTGTGTCAGGTACTTCTTATACAATTCTCATTTTATCCTCATAAAAAGCCTTTAAGTGCTATTATTATCTTCATTTTATGATAGAGAAAACTGAGGCAAGCATAGGTTTAAGGGTATTGCTCTAGGTCACACAGCTAGTAAATAGACAGGGCTGGATTTGAACTCAGCAATCCTGTTTCCAGGCTGGATTTGAATTCAGCAATTCCTGTTTCCAGGCTCAGCAATCTATCCACTGAGTTGCCTATCTAACTAAATAGCTATATTTGCCTCTCTCATTCAGAGTTATTTCGTTTTGTTTTTCTTGAGATTTTACAGTGGCATGTTTCTCAAACTCTCCTGTGAACCAGAGCCTGGGGCAAGGAGAAGGACAGATTTAGAAATATGGATGGAAGACACTCAACAAATGTAGAGAGGAAATACTTCAAGCTCAGAGGGCCAGGATTTTTTAGTGGCTATCAACAAGTCTAGAGAAATTCCCAAGTGATTGGGGGTAGAGAGGATTATGGTAAGTGATTTACAGAACTCCTTGAGCAAGGAAGGAGAATGTCATAAATAGACATTAATAAATGACTATGATAATGATCTAGACCAGATGGTATAGAGATGGATAGATTGAATTCCAAAAGAAGAAATGTTGCTGAGGGATCAATAAATAAATCAACAACATTTATTAAGTGAATACTTTGGGAGATGCAAGTACGAAGAATGAATTACTTAAAAGGAGCTTATATCCTAATAAGAGAAACAAATAGAGACATATACACATACCATACACATATCAATGCGTATATGCTCACATAGTTATAAAAAATGTAAAGTGAATAAAGACAAATATACAAAATCAAGTTAAATATAAGGTAGTTTTGGAACAAGGAGTTGAGGGAAAAAGGAAAGACTTCATATGGAAGATGGTGCCTTGAAAGGAAGAAAGGGACTCCATTTGGTAAAGATGAGAAAAGAGTATGTTCCAGGAATAAAGGACAATGACAAGGCATGGAAGCAGGATATGAAAGTTAGGATGATATTGCAAAAGTGTAGGCAAGGGGTGAGGAGGACCTGAACTAAGATAGCAACAGTAGGTATGGGAGGATAAGGACTGAATGTGAGAGATGTAGAGGTAGAAAGATAAAGATATGACAGTTGATTGGATTCACGAGGTGAGGAACTAAGGAAATATAGGGTAAGGAATCAAGGATAATACTGAGGTTATTAACTTAAGAGACTGGAAGAATGGAGGTGTTTTTGATAGAAATAATTCAGATGCTTAAAAGAAAGAAAAGTTCAGAAGTAGGAGAGTGGGAGGAAATTGGTTCAGTTATAGATATGT
This sequence comes from Gracilinanus agilis, assembly GCF_016433145.1. NCBI lineage: Eukaryota > Metazoa > Chordata > Mammalia > Didelphimorphia > Didelphidae > Gracilinanus > Gracilinanus agilis. Next base: position 131,715,740 of record NC_058134.1, read on the forward strand.
TGAGTTTGGAAGTCTCTCAAGTTTCCAGTTTAAGATAGCTAATAGTCAATTGATGATGTGGGACTGAAACTGAGGGGAGACTGGGGATTAATACATACTACATATACATTCATATGAGTCCTCTGTAGAGAGATAATAATTAATCCCACTGTGTTAAGAAGGTGGGGAGAAAGGGGGAAGGNAAGGTTATTGATAATTAGAGAATGCAATTTCAGTTGAGTAATGAGGTTGGAAAGGATTAAGAAGTTAGAGGATAAAAAAACCAGAGGAAATAGGTATAAACAATTTTTTTTAAGTAATTTGACTGGATGCAATCTATTAGAGCAGTGATTGCAGACTTTTTAGAGATAGTGCCAGGCCCTGCCACCATCCTAACTCCCAGACCAAGTGCCATGCTTGTTCCTGAAATATGTAACTGAAATACCAGAGTGGTTCAAGGAATAGGTTGAAATGATTATTCAGGGGCAGTATCAGAAGATATCACAGGGTTTGGGAAGGCCAACAGGATATAGGTGACAGGCTAACAAATACAGTCCAGGCAAAGGTAAGAAACACAGGGATAGTTTGGTTTATTAGAACAAAGGAATGTAGGAAAGGGAATTTGGATAACCTTATCTATTATTCACTAACTAACACTCCCCAACAGATCTACAGTTGTTCCCTCTCAGGAAGCCTTCAGAGAGATTTTAGATACACTGTCCTTTACGGATCTACCTGAAGTCCCTAATGTAAATAAATTCCTCTAACTCAAATTCAGTATCTACCTGAAGTCCCTAATGTAAATAAACTCCTTTAACTCAAATAACAGAGGTATTTAGGTTGGCAGTTAAACAGGAACAGGGCTCAGGGAGAGGTTCTCATGGACAGATGTCTTAGATCAGTGATGGGCAAACTTTTTAAAGACGGGGCCAAAGGAAAGGAAATGTTCATCTGTCAGTCTGTTTCTAAGGCAATTCTTTTGAAGTTCCATTGTATTGTATCCTACTCATTATATTCGTTAGATTAGGAATAATGTCAAGAACATTTCAGGGGGCCACATCTGGCCTACAGGCTTTAGTTTGCCCATCACTGTCTTAGATGATTCAAGCAGCTCTGTAGATGTATCTCTCAGCTGTGAGAAGCCATCAAAGCTCATGACATTTGCACAGGCTGCACAATATCTGGAACCCTGCATAGTAGGTGACAGAAGGATGGTAATTCCACTCAAATTCCCCTAGGTGACTCTTTTCTCACTAACATTCCCTTTTACTGGAAGTATTGTAATCAATAATCTTACTCAGCCCCAGGGAAACATAGAAAAACAATATAGGCTAATAGCAAAGCCCCCCACAGGCCCCTTGCTAACTCCTAAGTAAACCTCACATTTATATGTTATAATACAGAAACTTCCCCTGAAATCACCCCACAACAAACCAGCAAATAATGAGTTAATGTTAAAGATTTAAAAACCCTAACTTAGGCCTCTCACTCCCATACACAGGTGCCTGCAAAAACAGGCCATAATAGTCTCCAAGTTTCCCCCCCCTCCCTGATTCGGTACAATACACATAAAAGAAAAATGAATGAAATATGGAGAAATTGTCTCCCATGAAAAAGCCTGTACTTTTCCACCACTATAGCCCAAGAGATACATCAAACACACCTAACACATTGTCTCTAAGAAAAGATGTGTGGTGAGAATGGATTTCCATGCCAACTTTATGTGTGATCTCAAAGTGTATAAAGTAAACACATCCCAAAAGCTGACCAGAGCAATCTTTATGATGCCTAGCTCTGGCTGAAACCCTGATTGCTCTCATTCTTCTCAAACATGTTGCCAACACTGCCCTGCCACTGGTCCAGATTTTCTTGGACCTGTGGGAGTCCTTTACTCCCGCACTCAGCCAGCAGGAAACAGGATAACCAGGTACAGGCAGGATGAGATGGTATAGCAGAAGGAAAGCCACTGGAGAGAAGGCAAGCTCACTAGGTCTATCCTAGAAGACAAGACTCAGACTATAGGCTTAACTGTCTTCCGGAAAACAGGCCAGTCACTCCTGCAGAATTCCAGAACCTTCCCCCTGTCTCTGTATCTTTCCCAGATCCTGCTCATATACTCTCTTTCCTTATAATATCCCCCACCAGAGACCAAGAGCCAGGTGTGCCCTGCCCTTACCCCACACAGGGGAGGAAGAAATTGCTCCCATTGGACTGCTGGGTGGAGAGACAGGTAAAGTGAGGAATGTCAGAGAGGGAGGGGAGTGGCCCAAGTACTCTGCTCTCCTCTAGCTCTCCCACCTGTGAACCACCCACCTTACCCCCTGTGCTCTCCCTTTGGGCTGCTGGGCAGAGGGGAGGGGGATGGAAAAGAATGTCCTCAGAAATAGTGGAGAGGGGGAGGGGCACAGCTCCACCAGAGTCCCTCTGCCTTTCTAGTAACAAACTTTGAGTGGGGAGAGGGCAGCTGCATGTCCACAGAGAATGCTCTGAGTGCTGTCTTTGGCTCCCATGCCATAAGTTCACCATCACTATACTAGAGGAGGTTTAAAAAAAGGAAGGGAAGGGATAAAGAGCACACAGAGAGTGGTTTGCCTTGGTAATAAGAAAGGCCACTTCTTTGCCTGAAAATAGGAGAAAAGAGGAGAGTAAGATGAACAAGGAGAGTAAGAGTCAATTAATTTTGAGATGAAGGAAATGGGAGAAAAGGTAGATCATGTTGAATAGTTTCAATTTTCTTAGTTAAGAAGCAATATCTCCAGATATTTTTGGGGAGTGGGGAGTTGCTATGGGGGAAATGTGGAATACTTGAGGAAGGAAGAATAGTTTTGAAATAGCCTCTATGGGGAATTAAATGTAGTGTAGATAAGGGAATGAAATTAGGGAAGAATAATGGTAATAGAGTGAGGATCTGAAAGAGGAATTGAGGACCAAGGAGTATCACTCCTTTTTCTGATTTAGGGAGGGGTGGGGCATAAAGAAATCTGCATCAGTACTTGGAAAAGTAACTAAACAGGCAGGGTCTTACTCAATTCAAACACCCCTTCCTGCAAGATTTTTCTAATCCACATTTACTTGAATCTTCCCTTTAGAGGTTATCTTCCTTAGATACTCTATCAATCATTTATATATTATCTCCACAAGTAGTATGTGAGGTTTTTTTTCAGGGCAGGGAATGTTTCTGTGTTTTGGCTTTTCTTTTTATCTCAGGAATTTAGTACATGAGTCTGGCACATGGTTAGTGCTTAGCTAGTACCCTGTGTATGTTCAATGACTGGTTATTTGTTTGGGAAGAATAACATTTTCTTGAATGCATAATGATGGAAGGCTGATGAGGTGAGATGTCTAAGAAAAAGGGAAAATTATCTAAAGATAGTGCTTCCCTTCCAGAGACTATGATGGAAGTGTGTGTGTGTGGGGGGGGACAGAAGGGTGGGTACTCTGGAGGGGCAGGACTGAAATGAACAAAGATAAGAGATTGAAGAATTGTAATGGGGTAGAATTTATGGTAGGGTAGCATACCTCTGAACAAGAGGAATTTGGAGAAAGGTAGAAAAGCATTGTTAGCCAAAAGAAAGTGGATTTTCTCACCCTACTCTTCCCTATCCTGCAATGAATCTTCACTTTGTGACTAAAGTCTTAGTTTTGCTTCTGCTGAGCACTAGTTGTTTACTGACTAATCAAAACTTCCTGTCACTGCCCTTCACTATCTGTACCCAACCCTCTCCCAGCTCCTCTGAGTTTGGATCAATTGGTTATGAAAACTGACACTGCCCCGCATCCTGCTCTCCTTTGTACCAGATGTTTGCTCAACCATTGTAAGAACCTGTTCTTTACTACTTGATTCTTATCCTATGCTCTGCTATTGTCATATTCAAACTCTGGGAGTTGTGAGTCTCACCTTGATTGACAGGTGAAGACAGTTGGAGACATTGGAATGTTCCCAGATGAGGACAAGAGGAAAGGCAGTTGGCCAGAGGATATAAATACCCTGATGGCCATCTGACAGGGGCCCTTGGCTTTGGACCCTTGGCCTGGAACCCTTGGCCTTGGACATTGATCTCTGATCTTGGAGCATTAACCTGTGGATCTCTGACCTTGGGTCCTCTGATTCTCTCTGAATTCCCCCTAGATATTTAGACATCTGAACCAATATTAGATGTTTAGGTATCCGGCCCGGGTGGGAACTGGGAAAGAGGGAAGGAGAAGAAGCAGAGGGAGGTAAGGGAGGTATTTCCTGATGGCTGTAGGACTAACATAACAACTGGCAATAAGAAGCTGAGAGGGATCATCGATATCTGTATCAATTGAGCAAATTGCTTTCTCTGGTTTGGCCTTGGCAAAGCTGAGCCAGAGGAGGTGAAGAACAAGAGCTCCAGCATTTCTAAAACAGCCTACAGTTCTGATTAGTGATCATAGCCATTAGTGACAAGGTTTCCTATCCCCAATCTGTTCCTGATTATTCCTTTCCCTTATTAATATCTATAGATAAAGTTTATTAAGTACCTTCCTGAGTGATTATTACATCACAACCCTTGGGGAGGGAGCAACACAGTCAGATGAAAATGTTATCCAAGGCTAATAGAGCCCAATATTAATAATCAATCCAACCCCAGGTGGGACCTGAAAGGGTTACCCATCCACCTGACCTTTAGGGATCCTGCCTGGGCACTGTTATCTAGAAGGGGCAGTTATTATAACATCCAGCTGAGTGACAGGACTCAGGTGTCCCTGCACCAGCTATCAAGGGAATCCAAGTCACAGCTTCCCTGATTAATATACCCTATTATAACTATAATAGTAGACATTCTTTATAACATTATGCAGTCTCCCAATTCTTGATATTTTTATCTGCATGATTCAGAGTGGACATCTCCTGAAACAAAAATCTCCTCTTACTACCTTTATTCATGCTCTCATGTATATCCACCATAATCATAACAATTCACAGTCTCTTTCCTCCTTTGTCCTCTTGTTTCATTGAAATTCGCACTCTATTGGTAACAAATGTTCCTTTGTTTTAGATGTCTTTTTTCATACTCTTCCTCTTTTCTAGTACTAATGGAAACGGCTTCCTCCTATACCTTTAACCAGAAGAACCTGTACCTCTGGTTAACTTCTCTAGTACTTGGGCTCCTTGACAGTGGTGCAGATGAAAGAAATTCCCTCTATTACCATCAGTGTTCCAATTTCTCCTCGTTGATTTTCACTCTAATAATCTATACTGCCTGGTCCAGATTTTTGTTGCCATAAACTACTGGGTTCTGGGTCATTTTCCTTCCTTTCTTAAAGGGTTCAGTATCTCAAAGTTGTTCTCTCTACTTCAACCCCTACACTCAAGCTTAGAATCAATACACATTGAAATATTTCCTCAAGGAACAGGTAGATGGCATAGTAGAAAGAGTACTGGGTCTAGAATCTGCAAGACCTGAATTCAAATTTGACCTGACACTATCTGTGTGACAGTCACTTAACCCTGTTTGCCTCAGTCTCCTTAACTATATAATGAGCTGGAGAAAGGAATGAAAAAACCATACCAGAATCTTTTCTAAGAAAACCCCAAATGAGATTACATAGATTTGGATGTGACTGAAAAACAATTAAACAGCAACAATGGTCCCTTAAATAACATGGTTTCCCAGGATATCAGTGTCCTCAACTCCCCTTTTGAAAGATTTGTGGAAAGACAAGGACTAGAGTTACACAGGAAAAGGCATGGACCATGGGAGGAGGAATTCACATTGACAAGATGGTAGGTCTGATACAGTGTTTAAGAAGTATGACTAGAAGTAATCTGAAACTTGGTATTTAGAAAACAATCAAGGTAGATAATTAAAGAATACTATATATTTTTTCCAAATAAACAACTATAACATAATGTGAATCTGAAACTTGCAGTCTTTAGGAAAACTGAAATCCAAGGGAATACTTTTCTTTCTCAATTTGCAGTTTCCTTGAAAAATGACCTAAAAACAATTTGATTACTGCCTAATTTTTCTGTTGTATGCTAATTTCTCTCAAAAAAAAGTTCCATCTTCCTTTTTTCACTTAAAGAAATAACTGATTATAGAATTTCTAGTAGATAGGACTTTAATTTCTTATCATGAAAGAAACATCTGTAACACCTGTATGATTGAGTCAGGAGTTCTCTATATTCCAAAAGATTAATGCATCATTCACCAGCCTAACGCACGATTTATCAAATGAATGTGCTTTTTCAGGGATATGCAGCTGATGATATGTAGCTCCAAATTGTCCACAGTAGTACTATGATGACAGTCTCTTGAAGATTGCAATTTTATTATAAGAATAGGTTCTTTGAAGTGAATATTTCTCCCCAAATTCCTGACCTATTAAGCTTCTATTTTCCAGCAGCTGACGTGTGGCATTTAAGATTTGTGGTTAGATTTTGGATGCCTGATGTGTTAGGAACATGAGAACAGTTTCCACCTTTTTTATATACCTGAACTAGTCCTACTCTTCTCAACTTAAAATCTTCCCTAAAAGCATAAAGCACAGAGTCTGAACCAGTGGTCTATAAGAAGAAGGAAACAATCATTTATTAAGCACCTACTATTAGGCATTTTGCTAAGTGTTTTATATATTATCTCATTTTATTATGAAGTAGGCACCACTTAACCCCATTTTGCACATGAAGAAAATGAGGCAGACAGAGATTAAGTGATTTACCCTAGTAAGGGTCTGAAGATGGATGTGAATTCAAGGTCTTCCTGACTTCAGGTCCAGTGCACTATCCAGTGACTCGACTACCTAGATGTTTACATTGAAGAGGAGTGATATTTTATGGTTGAAATGTGAGTCAGGAGAGAGAAATCCTGCCCTTGTACTTATAATAAAATAGTTATTTTAAGGAGAGGCAGCATCATATAGTGAATAGCTGATCTCAGAGTTAGGAAGGTCTGAGTCCAAATCCTGCCTCTGACATGTTTGGTTGTATTATGACTTGAGGCAAGTCATTTAACCTCTCAGTGTCCCCAAGCAACTTTCTAAGACTATAAATCACCAATAAGATGATGTTCTCCATGAAGAAAAAGAATTTCTACCCTCTTAGAGTACTCTACTTAAGAAATAGTTTTAGTTCCTATCCTTATCCTAAAATAGTAAGTAAAGGATAAAACTTGAAAAGGTACTATTAAAACCAATGGGAATTAAAGTATAGGTTTACCTCATATACAGTAACAAATTTCCTTAACTATTATGGAATTTGAAAACTTGAGAATTAATCTGGTAGATATGTATTATCTGAAGCTTCTCTTTATTGGAATTCCAGGACACTTTTCGTGCATATGGGATGCAGAAGGCTTGCCACGTTATTATTGCATTTATCATTGAGTAAAAGAAGAGACAGCAATAGCATGATGCAAAGATCACTAAAGTTAGAACCAGGAGATTTAGGTTTGAATCCAAACTCTGTCATTTATTATCTGTATGGCCTTGGCCAAATGACGTTAGTGGCCTATGTCTCACTTTCCTCTTCTGTAAAATGGGAATGATATTTACATTCCTGACAATCTCAAGGTTGCTATAATAATTGATTGAGATAATGTTTATAAAATATTTTTGCAAACTTTGTTAATGTCAGCAATCATTAAATTTTAATTATTTTATTATTAATGTTTTAATAATAAAATAAGAATATAAAACTGACTTGATGATGAGATGGTGGTGATGATGAGAGAAGGGAGAAAGAGGAGAAAATGGAAAGGGAGAAAAAAAGAGGAGGGAGGAAAGGATTTCATTTATTTTTCTACCTGACTTAAATGTTGTTCCTTCCTTTAGTGCAAATAAGTGGTTTTTTTCCCCCAAAGCACCACCTTCCAATTAGTGGTGGAAAACCAAGTCTCTCTGTGTATATATACATACACATATTTTTATATGTATGCATATATATGTAAATATGTATGTACATATATATGTATTTATTACTGTGGAAGGTTTGATTGAAGTTGAGTGACTTTTCAAATACAATGTATAGCCCAGTTGCTATTATTGTTAGTTCTTTAGCTATACCATACCTACAAAATAAACTTGGCTACTTTGTATTTTTCATCACTGATGTTTTATTGAAGTTATGATTTCCCTTTTGAGTATATTATTTTAAAAGATTGTATCTGAACAAATTGATGCTATTATACCTTGACATTGTTACTTTTACCTGATTCTGCCTTCACATATTCAACCTATAAAATTATATGGTTGTTTTTACAAAGAATGAACCAGTCCAATTTTTATGCCTTCTTCTTATATAAATATCTTAGCCAAAGCATTTTGGGTTAAAATATTCACACAATTAGAAATCCAAGATCTCAAACCATTCTATAAAGTTATAATCACCAAAACAATTTGGTACTGGATAAGAAATCAAGAGGATAATTAGTGGAGCAGATTAATACATAATATTAGAACAAATGAGCACATTAACCTAGTGTTTGATAAAACCAAAAATTGGGTCACATGAGCAACAAGATGAAAGATTGCATATTCATTATTCTGATTTATATGATCTCTCAAACCTCTCCGAAATATAAATTGTGCACCAAAGATAAAGCAACTTTAGCTTCTTGACACCTGGAATCCAAAAAAAGAAAATGGTTTAAAATGTCCCAGACCCATAAAATGATGCACGATGACCCTGAAGTTCAGCACCTCACTGCTCCTAAAACTATACTGGCAGCAAGGCTTCATTAGCAGAACACAGGCTTCCATCAAAACCTACCCCTATTACTTTGGTGCCTTTCATCCTTCTTCCCAGTGCTGTGGTGGTACTTTTTTCATTGCTATAACTTGTTGCTTTATAAAGCCTAATTTTTAATAATCATTTTCTGCTGATGAATTTCATAAGATTAATTCAAATGAATGGTATAAGATAAGTTTAAATGTTGATCCCTTTAAAATTGTTCAGTTTAGTAGCAATACTAAAACCTAGACTTCTTAAAAAAAAAAGACACATAGTTTTTGGAACAGAAAATATCTTTGTGAAGGGTCAAGATTACATCAAGAATCTTCCTTTTGTCTTACACCATTTGACAGATGGGCAGCTAGGTAGAAGAGTGGATACAGTGCTAGGCTTGGAGTCAGAAAGATTCCTCTTTCTTAGTTCAAATCTGACATCAGACACTAACTGCATGACCCTGGGCAAGTCATTTAATCTGTTTGCTTCAGTTTCCTTATATGTAAAATGAGCTGGAGAAGGAAATGGCAAACCACTCCAATCTTTTTTGCCAACCGGATCCCAAATGGGGACATGAAGGGTCAGACATAACTGAATATGACAACTATCAGGTAGATCCTATTTTTCCACTGTTGCCACTTAGATCAATTCTGAGTTCTGTGGGCATAAGTTAACTTGTGAATTTCTAAGTCTTAAGAAAGTTGAGGATAGGGAGGAGGTGGTCAAAAGTTTGAAAAACTCAAAAGTTCTTTGAAGACATGAGATCATAATGTCCAAAAGTATATCTAACATGATTGGGGGGGGGGAATGGTTTGAGTTTACCCATAGACCCTTAAAATTGTCTCCAAAATGAATTTTCCATTCCTATATGAAAGCTGATGCATCTATAAGGCTATTTTTCTCTATTCCCAGTGCTTACCGCCTTCAGTGCCTTAGTTCTTAGCATTCGCCTTGCTGTCATGCATCATAACTATAGAGAATTATAACTGTACTCTCCCGAGGGGAAATTACCTAGACTTGGTATCAAAATATAGATTTATGTGTGTACCCTTTCTTAACATTTAGAATGATCAAATCCTGAGATCATAAGTGTGAAAAATATTCTAAATTATACAAAATCAATGGTTTTCTTTGGAATAGTTATTTTATATTTTGTAAACAGTCCAACAAAGAACCTTGCCTCAGATTGATTGAGGTAAAGAAGAGAGGAAGGGGGTGATGAAGGAGGTGAAATGAGGTAAAGAGAAGGCCAGTGGAAGGAAGGGAGAAAGAACGATAAATGGGCAGAGAGACAATGGAAGAAGGAAGAAAGTGAAAGACAGAAGGGAAAAGGTATGGCAAGGGAAGGATTGCAGCATGCTGTAGTAGATTAAGGGTCAGGAAGATCTGGGTTCATATCCAGCCTCTGATGCATTCTAGTTGTGTGGCCATAAAGGAGCCATTTAATTTCTCAGGCTCTAGGGCAACTTCATAAGACTTTAAATTACAGATAACCTTTCTGAAATTTCTTCCCTGGGAATTCCCTATTCCAAAGGTTTCAAACACACTCCCAAATGTGGCCAAAATCAGATTAAAATGTAATTGGGAAATATTTGATAAAATAAATAAATCACAGATAAGGTTAATAGTTGGTTTTGTAAGTAAATATGCGCCTTCAGGAATCCTTATTTATGCTTTAATGAACCCTCTTTCTATTTGAGTTTGACATCATTGCTCTATAGCAATTAAATTAGAGATCCAGGCACACTATCCTTACTCCAACTATCAGATTCATACACATATATCGGTATGTTTTAACCAGGTATAAGAAATTATAAGAAGTGTGACAATTTTAAAACAAATATACTTTCTCTTATAGATGCAAATATGTATTGTTCCTTCAGGACTATAGTCTATTCTAGTGAAGTCAAACTCAAATAGAAATGGGCCACGAATACATAAGGAACTCTGTGGGAGGCATATTAACAGAAAAATCACATATTCTAATGTGTTGTTCAGCAGTTGAGCATTTTAGCACATGATGCATTTTAATAACATTGTTAATACATTCAATTGTATTGAACACATTAGAATAACATATTCTATTTTGAAGATTTATGAAGCTTCTACTATGTGTCAAGCACTGTACTAAGTTCTAGATTTACAAAAATGGCCCAAGATAACCCTTGCCCTCAAGGAGCTTACAATCTAACGAGGATATATACAAATATATAGCAAGCTAATACAGGATAACTAGGAAATTACAAACAGAGGGAAGGCAATAGATTTAAGGGGGAAGGTGAGGAAAGTTTCCATTAAAAGATGATATTTTTGTTGAAACTTAAGGGAAGTCAAGGAGATCAGTGGTTGGAGCTGAGCCAGAAGAGTGTTCCAAGCATGGGAAAAAGCCAGAGAAAATTCTTAGAGAGGAGAGATAGTCTTGTTTAAAGAACATTCAAGGAAGACAGTGTTTGAACTCCCAGTGCTGGGCTGATATCTCTGTCCCAAACAACCACACACCTAAAGTACCCCACTTATTTTGTGGAAATTGCTTGAATTGTGTTTAGAGCTAGCACCTAGCAGAAACTGATAATCTTATCATTGGGTGGGTTTTGGAAATCTTAACTAATTCGTTGATAGCTAACCTTCTGGGATGATAGAACTAACACATATGAAATAATAATGAATAACCAAAGGCAGTAGAAAATTAAATGTTAAATTGTGTTCAAGTAGAGACTTCTGGAGTTGAAGAAATCTTAATGAAGAGTACTAATCCTTCTTTAGAACACTTGTTATGTTCTCCTAGGTTCCCAGAAACTCATTAAAGGGGATAAATTGAGTTATAAAGAGGGGAGACTGAGAAGGGGAAAGAAACCCTAAAGAGAGGGATTCCTTTCTGATAACTAATGCCAGATTGTGTTTTTATATGTACCTTCATCATGTCTAATCCATAAAATAAAGGGATTAATGGATATCAGTGTAGCATTGGAAACCTTTGAGAGAGCTATTTCAGTATAAATTGATGGGCTCAGAAACTAAATTGTGAAGACTGAAAAAATTATTGTTTGATGAGAGAGTAAAGGTGAACAGAGTAGTGAAATCTTTTTTAGGATCTCATCAATGAAAAGGAGAGATAGTAGGACAGCTTGAAGGAATATAAGAGTTAAAGGAACTGTTTTTTTTTTCCTGAAGGATAGGGCTAACCTGAACATATACCCATGTAGCAAGAGTGAAGCTAATAAAAGGGGAGACAATGAAGGCGATAAAACAGAAAAGAAATGATAAGGACAGACCTTGGCTAGAGAATGCAGGGGTTGAGCTTAAGAGCCCTAGTAGAGGGACTGACTTTGTAAAGGACAAGAGATGTTTATTACTCAGATTCTAGAGAAGATAGGTGAAGATGGAGAAGGGCTTGAGATGTGAAGTAGCAGAAGTGAGAAACCTCTTATTTGATGGTTTTGGTTTTCTCAGTAAATTAAGAGACATAGTTATTGACTAGAGAGGGGGTAGCGAAATGTTGGCTCCTTAAGGAGAAAGCAAAAGGTTTGGAATATTCATTTTAGGAACAAGAATAGTTAATTAGAGAAGAATAAAAGGATTTCCATCCAGCCCAGTTAAAATTAGATAATGAATACATCCTCATTTCAAAGCCCAGTTCTCAGATTTAACATGAGTGACTTAAGCTATCAGTAGCAGCAAGAGAATAGAGAAGCAGATGGTAGGGATAACTTACTGTCGATGAACTTCAATGACAGGACAAAAAGTCAAGGAAATAAAGATTGAAAATAGTATATAGTTGAAAAAATCAAGGAGGAAACAAAACTTATAAGAGAATAAGCTGAGGCCATATAGGGATGGATTGGAAGAACAGAACATAATTAAGTGAATTGAGTTGAAAAGGAATATGAATAACAGGTTCAGAAGAAATGAGGATGAGATGAAATATCAAGATATTATGTTTAGAGGACAATGGTAAAGTTCAAGATTGTGGAGGTAGTACAGTTATGGATGAGAGGGAGCACTAAAGTATGACAATACTTTGTATGTAGTAGAGGTGAAGATATAGCCTCTTGAGAGCTGCACAGGCTAATGAACTGAAAGGCCAAAGTGTACAATATGATAACCACATAAATGAAGTTGTGCAGATAGGTCCAGTAGTCAGGAAGATCTGGGTTCAAGTACTATTTTGTATTTACTGTATCACCACGTGCAAATCACTTAATATATCAATGTCCCAGGTACTACTCAACAACTATAAGTTACAGTTGAGTTGTCAAACTGCATTGGTGAAGAGAATATAATCCCAGGTCTGGACCCCCTCATTTCCCCCCTCCTCATATACATATTCACATGAAGGGCAGGGTCAAAGAAGAAGAATATAAACTATAACTAATGGAAATCCTAAACTAATGGAAAATTGTGGGAAAGTGATGTAGAAGATAATTGATTACATCAATACATTATCTGGATTGAGATTTGAATGGAATGAATCTCAAAAGAGAGAATTCAGAGTGATAGTGTGAGAGGAAGAGGAAGAACATCACAAAGAATCTTTCTGATCCAATGTATGAGGGGCAGGAAAAGCAGAATAGCCTACACTGGTGGTCAGGAAAGTAATGTTATCTGGAGAGTACCAAGTTTCTATGACTGTCAGAAGCCAGAAACATTGTTAGATGAAAATATGTTTATCTTTGTATCCCTAGTTATAGCACAGGAACTGGTACATAGAAGGCACCCGATATGTGCTTGTTGGTTGCTTGATTGATTTCTTGGATTTAGGGGAATTTGACAACAATGGAGCAGGGGTTTCAAAGCTCATTCTGAATAGGAAGGCAGAGGAGGATAAGGATAATAGTAAGATAAAAAAATTTACAGAAGAAAAGAATTTTCATCTGAGCACATGGCAACCATGAATTACAGACACTGGGGAGAAAGAGGTGGGAGTTTACTGGGGAGAAGGAGGTGGGAGTTTGCCAGCGATAGGATTGGGGAAGTACCAGCTAATCAGCTCTACCTCCACCCTTTTAGGGTCCTATGCTGACAGAACCCAGAATTGGTAGGGAGGAGGCAATAACATTAGTCTCCAAAGCTTGTCACCACAAACAGCCCTAAAATCTCATAGCCACCTTATACAGCGCCACCATTGCTCTTGGTGGTTGTCTGTGGTTGTCAATGCCTAGGCATTTGAATTTAAGATAAAGCCTAAATGCTACATTATGCTGTTTTCTAAGATTAAGCTCAGCATTTAGTGAGCTGTTCAACAGAATAAAATTTCCAATTTGTAAGATTTGGGGAAATGCTTATTTAAATATTTTTTCCTTTTTCTAGAAATATTTTTAAACAAACAACATATATGGAAGAGAATGATAGAAGTGATAGCCAGGTTTTAATCATTCTGATTTGTGTTGTCTGGGAACTTATATCACTAAGTATCTAATGATCAGAAATTTGGGGCTAGACTAGGAAGTCAGATTTGGTACCAGTTCTATAGTCCTATCCCAAGATTTGTAGTGGGGGTGGAAGAATAAATAGTATTGAGCCCCAGCCAGGATTTACTTCCATATTGAATATGGACTCAGTAATTTCTGATGGTTCTATCTTCCTTTAGTGCTTCTTGTGCCCTGACATTCATGTTTCAGATTATCTCTTAGTACTGAAATCTAGGAAGTTTAGTTACTCTAATACTTCTGACTCCTTGATTATCCTAAAAGATCCTTCCATTCCTAAAGCAGAGTATATAATATGTAATAAAAGTGATGTGATACATTTTAAATGCAATAGCACTGAAAAACTGCTCCTTTCAAAAGGAAGACTTACAGAATTTATTGCTGAAGAGCCTGAAAACAAAAGGAAGTTATAAAGTAAAATCCTTGGTCTGAAGTTGAAAAGGAAGTTTAAAATATTTATAATCAAAGATCTCTGGGTCCATTGTGAGGATGGTATTGAGAGCTCCATTCAAGTGCACTAATGTGATAAGCAATTAGATATAGTGATAGAGAGCTGACCTTGGTGGTCCAGGAGACCTGGGATGGAGTTTACCTTGTGGCACATACTGGCTGTGGCAGGCAACTCCATGACACTATAAGTTGAAGAACAGGTGCTGCTTTGCATGAGTACAGAATTCCTTATCTAAGAATTCCTATACTAATAAAATCACATTTAGATGCTGACATCTATAGGTACATCATGCACTTATTTATTCTGTACTTGAGTAAAAAAAATCAATATTGTTGTTATTGTTATTGTTATTTACCAAAGCAATATTTTTTGATAAAGATTACTAAAAATTTCCACCAATAGAATTAAAATTAGTATTATTGAGCCTCACCAGCTCATTTAGGAAAATAACTACTGAGAAAAATATACTATTTCATGTTTCAATGAACAAAATAAAGATCTTGAAAACATTATAAAGATAGATGTGTATCCCTAGAAAAGAGGGCACAACTTTAAAATGGTGGTTTTTATGCAAACTAGTTAACTAATATCAATTAAGCAAGAAATTAAGGGCCTTTCTATTAAAAGAAAGTGATGCATCTTTTGTTATAATAATCCATTAGAGTGAGTATATCTTCTCTACATAAGGATAGGAACCAGGCCTGTGATTTTACCACTATAAAAAAACTCCCAGATGAGAAAACTCCCTCTATCAGTATAGACCAACAATTTCTTTGCAACTGATAGACTTATAAATTGGCTTAGAGGCCTGAAAGACTAACTTCGTGATTTACTCAGCCTAGCACAATCAGTGTTTCTAGCTCCAAGACCCACAATCTATCCATTGAACCATATTACCTTTCTTCCTCTATATAATGACATGATAGTGAACAATCCTTCAAAAAGTCCTAGTCTAATTCTTATCATTGAATTGATGAACCTGAGTGATCAAAGATTATAGGAGTGGAAGAGAATCTCTTGATGGAAAGCTAAATACTATCCCATATACAGACTGAGCCTGCTTTCTGAAGAGATAACCAACAGACCAATCACAGAGACTCATATGAACTGATACAAAGGGAAGTGAGCAGAACCAGAAAAACATTATACGTAGTAAAAGCAATAATGTAAGAGGATCAACTGTGAATGGCAAATATCATCAGCAATGCAAGGATCTAAGAGAACTCCAAGTGACTTATGATGAAAAAGGCCATCTGCCATCATAGAAGTGTTAAAGGTTAATTTTGGTAAGAGTTTGACAAAGTGAGGAGAGCATTTTGATAAAAACACTGAGTTTAATTTAGGAGAAGCTCAGATAGAAATTTGAAAGGAGGAAAGAGAGTTTATTACTCTAATACCTTATGACTATACCTTAAATCCTAATCCTATCTAAAATTTCTAAAAACCTTTATGCTAACTGTTTTCGAGGACAGGTTCTTCTGCCTGGCAGACCAGGCCCAACTACTACCTACAATGATTACCTAGAAATTTATTCATTACCTACCTACCTAAGTTAATCAATAAACCTTAATCACCTACAACCTCCTTAAATTCATTTCTTTATTCTAATTGTCAATAGTAAAACTGCCAGTTGTTCCTTGCCTCTGAGACAGACTCCTGTTCCCTCAAAGCCCTGAGGTAAAAAAGTCCCTCAACTGTCAACTAAACTCTTTCTTATATATCTTCCTCATCTCCTAGGTAACAGAATCTTCAGCTCTGGCTCTCAGAAGCCTGTCAAAACTGTTCTACTTCTGCACTCTTTCCTGCCTCTTAAAGAGACAGAGGGAGAGATTAAGAAAATTGCTTTAACAGAAGGAACAGATAAGAGTCTGAATGCAAAATAAAGAATACCATTCTTTATTTTATTTCCTCCATGAATTTTTCTTTATTGTAAGCTACATGTGTCTTCTTTCATAATATAAAGAACATGGAAATATGTATTATATGACAACACATGTACAACTTATATTACTTGCCAACTTAGAAAGTGAGGAAGACTGGGAGCAAGAGAGAGAACCTGGATTGCAAAATGTCAGAAAATGATTATTAAAAACTGTATTGCTATATAACCTGGAACAAAAGAAAGAAATATGAACTGCCTTTTATGTTATTTTACATGAAATTCATGATAATGTTGTGTGATAGACTTAATGTGTGTTATTATCCCTCCATGACAGATGAAGAAACTGAGGATCAGAGAGAGTAAATGACTTATCTACCATTACCCAGCAAGTTTCAGAGGCAGGATTTAAATACAAGTGGCCTTCATTCCAAGTCCCAAGGTGGACATTCTACCCACTAAGTCATCCTGTATCCCCATGGCAATGAAGAAAGAAATCCTCATATTGACAACATAACAAATTTCTTGGAGTATTAACAATACTGAAGTGTGTAAAAATTGTATCAGATGGGATATTTTGTTAATATAAGCATGTATACCTCAAACAATTAAATACTCTGGGAAATTTGGGAGCTCTAGTAAACCCATTTTTATAGTTATTAGTCACTGATAGTAATAATTGATATAGCTGCCAGAGTATGTAGGAAAGAAGGAATGGTATAGTGGGAAAATCTCTGGTTTTGAACTTGGGTTCAAATTCCACTCTTGACGTTTACCATCTATATTATCTTGGACAACACAGTTATCCTTTCTGGGCTTCTGTTTTCTGAAAAATAAGAGATTTGGATTAATGACCACTGAGCCCCCTTATACCTCTAGATATATGCCTAAGTATTTTAACTTCAGGGAACATTCTAACATAAATTTTATGGGTGGAAATCAAGGATATGTTGGTGTATTTCTAAGAGCTTATTATCTGGAGAAAAAAGTTTACACTTGACATAATTTTACATTTCATCTACATTATTATTTTCTCCATTACTTTATTAAATCTATATAGTCAACAAAACAGTAAATCAAGACTTGATTTGTAGCATTTGCCAACTCCTAAATTGTAAAGTTCAATACTGAAAATATAAAAATTAGTTCTTGAAAGTCCAAACAAGGTGGTTCTACCATGCCTTTATAATGAATAAAATAAAAATGATATAGATACTAAGTTCAGGAGACATGTTGGTAAGAAATGTACAGAAGAATAGAAATTATGGAGAAAGTTGAAGAAGAACCTTGGGTATTAGATTCAAGAATTTATTTTTGAGATGAAAGTTACTAGTAAGCCACTCTAAAAGGATGATATCATGAAAACAGTGCTTGGCAGCTATGTGTAGGATGGGCTGACCCAGAAAATGAAAGTACTGAAAATAACTATGATGTTGACATTAGTCAAAGGGGGAAGTGATGATGGTTTTACTATTGAAATGAAAAGAAAGGAATTAGTCTAAGTGATATTCCATAAAAAGAATTTAATGACTAATTATCTATAGTTAGATTCAGAAGAGAGTCAAAGATTATATAACACCAATTATCATTGTTATTAATATAAATATCTCCAAACTTTTGAATCTAAGGAACCTGAAAGATACAGGCACCATGAAGATGGAAGTTGAGATGATCTTTCAGAATAGGGGCTATGATACTAGTTAAATATATGAAGACAATTTAGAAAAGTCCATAGGGCACTGAATTTAGAGATGGAAGATCTTGATTCAAGTCTTTCCTTCTAGTATGTGTGACTGAATGAACTCTTTTTGTCTCTGATGATATCTCTGAGCGCGTTTCCATAACTGAAAAATAAGGAAGAAATTATTCACATTACTTACCACACAGGGTTATTGTGAGGCTCAGTTGAAATGTAAAGCAATTTGCAACTCATAAATCCCTTCATAAATGTCATTTTTATTGTGACTTACTATGTTTCAGGGGTTGGCAGAACATCCATGTTGAAATATCCTTTGGCAGTTGTAAATAAGTTTTAGATTTCATAAGCTCACAGAGATTAGAACTAAAAAAAGGCCTCTCTGGAGTCATCTTCATAAAGTTGTTCATTGAAGCTATAAGGTAGAATGAATTTTGTGAGCAACTAAATGTAGAGAGAGATGAACAAACAGTCAAGGACTGAGTCTTGGAAGAGAACATAATTATTTAGGAAAAGTTGTAGGAAGCATCAAAAGAAAGAGAAAGATTGATCATAAATAGAAAAACCAGAAGGTCACAGTGTTATTATGAAAGCTAAAATAATGGAGAATTACAAAGAGTGGGTGACAGGTACCTTTGGATGCAAAATAGATGTCAAAAAGAGAGACAACGAATAGACAGATGTAAAGTAGCAGAAGATAGAAAGGGAATATTTTAAGAAGAGAGAAGAATACCTTTTTTCTGTCTTTTCAGTTCCCCCAGAACATTTTATTAACAATGTTTTTTTCTGAAAAATAATCATGAAATTTTTGAATGATGAAAAATAATAGTTCAGCTCATAATGGGCATTTAATAAATATTTATTGAATTGAAATGTGTTAATTCTATTAACACATTGCTATCTGGTTTTTATGCCTTTAAAATGCAATGTTGTTGGGTAGTTTTCAGATAAAGAAATCAAGCCTATATCTATAGTCACCTGAAAAAATGCAAAATAAAACAACTCTGAGCTACTAATTCACAATTATCAGATTGGTTAGTATGAAAGAAAAGGAAAATCATAATTATTAGAGGAGGTATGAGAAAATTGGGACAATGATACACTGATCCAACCATTCTTAAGAGTGATTTGGATCTATCTGCAAAGGTCTTTAAAACTATGCATATCCTTTGACCCAGCAACACCACTACTAGTTTTGTATCCCAAAGAGATTTTTTAAAAGGGAAAAAAACCTATTTATATAAAAATATTTAATTTTTTAAAAGGGAAAACCCTATTTATATAAAATATTTAAGCAGCATTTTTTTCTGGAAACAAAGAATTAGAAATTGAAGGAATTGAGAAATGCCCGAACAAGTTGTAGTATATGATTGTAGTGGAATATTATTGTGCTATAAGAGAAGGATGTTTTCAGAAAAATCTGAAAAACCTACATGAACTGATGCAAAGTGAAGTGAGAACCAGAAGAATACTGTGTATAGTAACAACAATATTGTATGATAAACAGTTGGGAATGATTTCACTATTCTTAGCAATACAGTGATCCAAGACAATCTCTAAGGACTCATAATGAAAAATGCCATCAGTTTCCAGAGCAAGAACTGATGGAATCTGAATGTAGACAAAAACATATGATATTTTACTTTCTTCATTTTCTTTGAGTTCTCTTCTACAAAATGACTAATATAGAAAACTGTTTTATATTATTGCACATGTAAAATCCATATCAGCTTGCAGGCTGTCTCAAAGGAGGGGGTAGGAAGAGAATCTAACTTTATTTAAAGCCATTGTTCTTTTTACTCCACTCAAAACTATTTAGTTCCTTGTTCAGGTATAGTAAAAAAGAATGTAGGACTTGAAGTCAGGAAAGAATTGGTTTTGAATTCTGCCTCTAGCACTTAATAGCTGTATCCACATGAACGAGTAAGTGAAAGCAATGAATGTGGCATCGATCCAATACTGAGACTTAGCTGGGAATAATTGATGATATAAGGGAAATAGGGAATTAAAGACAGGAGGATAGTATAAAGATGAACTGGGTCAACAAGGAGTCTAAAAGGGGAGAAGAAGAGAGAATGGCCAGTAAAAGGAAAGAATGTTCTTTGTACTCCCACTACTTGGCACAGTTCCTGGCACGAAGTAGGTGCTTAATAATATTTTTTATTTGACTTGACTTATTTTGCTATCCTCCCTGTCAAGTTATCGTGATAGTTTTTTTTTAACTTTTATCTTTCTTCTTAGAATCCATACTGTGTATTGGGTCAAAAGCAGAAGAGTGGCAAGGGCTAGGCATTGTGAGTTAAGTTACTTGCTGAAGGTCATACAGCTAGGAATTGTCTAAGGTCATATTTGAACCTTGGACCTCTCATCTCTAGTCCAGGACTTCATTCCACTGAGCCACCTAGCTGCCCCCAATCATGATAGTTTTAAAGAGAGTTGTCCTGCAACCCTAAATTTCCCTACGTATTTATTCCTTTAACTCTGAAGAACTGTTTAATCAACCTGAATGTACTAACCCTGTCAGAGGTATCATCAGAGCCCAATTCAACAGTGTTTCAAGGTTTCTGCCAGGCATTTCAGCTACTATAAGTTTAAAAGCACACTAAATTCTTGCTGCACATCCACCTGGCTGGCATTCTAATTTTTCTTTCATTTTCATCCATGGAAAAGACTGCAGGTTGGACTTTGAAGGGTTAATATTGTTGTTGGTGTTATTATCAGCAGCAGTAGCATCATCTTCTTAAGTCAGTGTAATAATTTGACCCTATGAGAAGTGGCCTCCTAGGATTTTAGTGCCATCTGTACCCTGACAATCTTCCAAGATTTCTAGAGTCAGTAAGAAAGCAAAATTGGTACAGGTTAACAGTTAAAGGCACTTGAATCATAACCTGCTCCCACATAAATCAAGCACTAAACTTCATTTTCCATTTACCTTTTTTTATTTCATTCCTTTTGGAAAATGGCAAGACTAATTTTTAGGCATTTCTACACCACAAGTTATTGTGAGAAAAACTACGACATTGAAGATACGATTTGCTAATTATGTCTAATGAATTATGCATTTCCAAATGCTACTAGGATGACCATATGCATACTTGTGTGTAAGAAGTCTCATAATGATTAAAAACACCTTCATGTGCATAAATGAGAGCCATGATAAAGAAAACACAATTAGAACTTTACATTATTCTTTACCTGAAAGATCTTCATTGTTTTAAAAGTTTATCAAATCAATACCAAAGTTACCAAGTAAATGCAAGTGACTACATACAAAACAGCATACATATCTTATAGAAAAGATAATATCTGAACATTAAGAAAAAGAACTGGCAGAGTTCTGATGAGAACAATATTATTCATAGACTTTTAGGGATAGGGCTTTAAAGAACGTATATTTCCATCCTCTCATTTTATTGGTGAGAAAATGAGGCTCAAAGAAGTTAAGACACTTGCTCAATTTTACATATGACATTGTCAAAGTCACAAGCTAGCAAAACTAGCATTGGGACCTATGTTTTCTCATTCTCAGCCTGTTACTGTCTCTATATCACAATACCAAATCAGTTATTAAAGATGCCTAAATAAATTCATTTGTTACAAAGTTAAAATATTTAAATATAAGTCTGTAAATACATGAAGGATCTCTTTGGATGACTTAGGAGCCAAATCTTAGAGAGTTGAAGTCAAATGAAACACTTGGAACCTTCTAGTAAGTATATGAGGTGATCTGAACCTAAGTTTTCCTAATCGTTCAATCTGCCTCCCTTTGTATTTCCTACATTTTGACACATAGTTTGATTATTTAAGTGTTTTCCAGATCAACAAAAAGAGGATCTCTGGGGCATAAAAATAGCAGAAATCTTCAAGAGAATAAGTATGTTTGGGCTAAAGGATATGAGAATAAGGTAACTAACACAATGTTTATCTGCTAGAGAGCCATAGTTTCATGTGAAGGATAAATAGTTTAAATACCATTACATATAACATTTAGTTAATTTCTATATTTTCAAAGGACTACATTGAGTTTGAAGATGGAAAATTTCATCAGTGTAGGAATTCCTTCCAATGAAATACACTGAAACTCTGCTATGATTTAGAACAGTGATTCCCAAAGTGGGCGCCACTGCCCCCTGGTGGGTGCTGCAGCGATCCAGGGAGACGGTGATGGCCACAGGTGCATTTGGGGGCAGTAAATAACTGTAAGGGGGTGGTGATAGTATGTGTCAGGGGGCACTAAGTAATATTTTTTTCTGGAAAGGGGGCGGTAGGCCAAAAAAGTTTGGGAACCACCAATCTAGAATGTTATCTTTGAAAGTTGCTATAATAAAAAAAAATCATAATCTTAAGGTCAGACCATTGATGAGATTCTCTGAACTTAGCTAAGCAGGTTTTAAGATGGCAAGTAGTACATAATTAGAACTCATATTTGAAATCTTTGACTGCTAAACTTTTTATTGAGATTATAGAAATCAGGGGAAATCATTTAAATTTTTATTTATATTCATTTGAGACACAAATATCGCAAAGGCCAAATATTTGGGGGAGGATGATTTAATATTATTGCTTTGGGATTTTTTAAAGGTAAAAAACCCCAAATACCAAATAATTATTCGTGGAAAAAACATGGATTACAGATTTATGTTGATGAATGGCTATAAGTTTTGCCTTAGTCTTGATTCATTCTTACATACAGTAGTATAGAGTCCAATGATATAGTAGCAGTTACATTGAGTATCTTATCATCTTGTGGTAAATATGTCAGCACTCTGGACAGGGACAGAGATGATGTTGAAAGCAGTGACCAGAGTGTGCCCTAAAGTAAAGGACAGTAAAAAGCATGTTGAGATAAGCTGCCACTATTATGGCTAGACATGGACAACATGTAATGCCTCAAATAAAGGAGAAGGAAGATTGGACCTTATTGTTGTGGCAAAAGTCTTGAGATACCATGGAACATTACAACATGTTATTGTTTAGTCATTTTTCAGTCATGTCCAACTCTTTGTGACCCCTCTGGGGTTTTCTTGGTAAAACTATTGGAGTGGTTTGCCCATTTCTTCTCAGGCTCACTTCATAGATGAGGAAACTGAGGCAAACATAATTAAGTGACTTGCCTAGGTGTCACACAATAAATGTCTGAGGTTGAATTTTAACTCAAGAAGAGGAATCTTCTTGACCCCGTGGGCCTTCATCTACTGTACCACTGAATTGCCAGCTTTAAAGCTTAGATCCAGATGATCTATTATTTTGGAAAATGTGGGTGCATGTCAGAGTTCCAGGAGCTCTACCTAAAGTCAGTGTGATTTTTTAGGAAAATGAAGGCAGTTAGGGGACTTGTCTTTCATATTTTCTCCTTCCTGTGCACTGTGTACTATGCCATCTTTGTTTTTTCCTCAAAGATGGATCAGTCTTCAGTTTTCAGGTAAGTTCATGGTGTTAAAGACTTTCTGAGAAAATTTAGCCTATATCTTGACTCAGCACTTGACTGAGACTCCCATATAAGTTGAGAGCCTAAAATATAACAGAATGGATTTGGAAATATATTTAAGAAGTATAAATGACATGACAGGTATATTTGTATCATTATAATCTTTGAATAAAATGTTTGTTTTATTAAATGCTTGTATTGTTTTCAATGCTAATTGTTCACTCAATTTTTAATAATAGTAATAATAAAAAATAATGATAATAGTCATCCTTACATATTTTTTGGCTTGGTGTATTTCTCTTCCATTGATCAGAAGCTTTGTAACTCCTCTAACTCAATGCTTGCTGCCAACATCTATTCATTTTTAGCTGGTTTTTATGAATGTCTTCATTTCTTCCAGTGCTCCACAAAGGAAGGCAACAACTGATGTTCATTCAAGGTACTAATTTATATTTAGCTTAGCTATTCTGTAAGAGAGCTGTGCAGTTCCTTTTACAAAGTCCTGCTAATAGAAGATATCTTGAAAATCTTACTTTGGTTAAAAGTTACTAAAGTTTGTAAAGCACTTTGAAAGCCATAAAGTTATATATACATATATATGCATATATAATTTAGACTTGCAAAGAGCTATTTATACTTTATCTGAATTAGTCCTGTCAACAACATCTGTGAGGGAATAAATCCTATAAAAATGATTCTCAAAAATAGAATGTTGATATTTATTATTTGAAAACCTATCTGTGATATAGTCTAGTTACCTTTGGGGTCTCTAGGCCACTAGGCGGTAAAATGGATAGGCCTGGAGTCAGGAAGACCTGAGTTCAAATTCAGCTTCACACATTTTCTAGATATGTGACCTTGGGTAAGTCACTTAAACTCATTCATCCCAGTTTCCTCATGGATAAAATGAGCTGGAAAAGATAATGGCAAAGCACTCTAGTATTTTTACCAAAAAAAAAAAAAAAAAAAAAAAAAAAAAAAAAAAAAAAAAAGGCCCCAAAAAACAAATGAGATCACAAAGAGTCAGAAATGTCTGAAAAATGATTGAACAACAACAACATTATATTTTAACTTGTTGACTTTACATTTTACTGTGTTTCTAAAACTCTCTTGCCCTGATCCTTTATTTTTCCATTATCATTACCCTCATCACTTTCACTTTGTGGATTTCTTTCAAGGGCCCATTTTTAAAATTATCTACATATATGCTATCTTGGCATCTGACTCCCTGATCCATTTCATATAATTGCATTATATGCAGTTATAATTAATAATAATAACTCATGTGTATATAATACTTTATAGTTTCTAAAGTACTTCACATATGTGATCTCGTTTGATCCTCACAATAATCCTATATGGAAGGTTCTACAGGTATTTTTAACATCCCATTTTATAGATGATGAAAACGAGTCTCAGAGAGGTTGGGGAACTTGCCTGTGATCACACAAGGAAGCTTCAGAATTGGAATCTGAATACACATCTCTGAACTCTTAGTTCATTGCACTTTCCACTAAGCAATGCTGCCTCCCAATAAATAATTGAATCGAAACATGAATATGATGAACTGGGCATTGATACTAAAGAGGGTTAATGTCACTTAAAATTCAATCCTTTTCTTTTATCCTTCATAGTTCTTAATTATCTGCTTTGGACAGATATGTATATGTAAACTTGGTTTTTTAAGACTCTATCATGACACAAAAAAACTCAGGCCCATCTTAGGGATTTTTTTCATTCAAATGTCCAATCTATAAAATCTGAGCAGTGCCTTCTGTCAATCTACTGAGTCTGGTTTCCTGCTTTCAAGCATGTAGTTTTTCATATATGCTGGAGATGGTTCCGCAAAAGAGGAAATATGAATTTTTATAAAACAATGAACAGCCATTAATTCTAGAGACATCTGTAGATCCTCAAGGTCACTTCTAGTCCAGATTGTGGGTGACTTCTGCACAAAACCTATCTTTCCCTTTTTTCTTTCTGCTATTATATTATCAATGACTTGGATAAAGGCACAGATGGCATTCTCATCAAAATTGCAGATGGCATAAAACTCAGAGGGGTAGCTAACATACTGTATGATAAAGTCTGGATACAGAAAGATCTTGACAGCCTAGTGGACTGGGTTGAATCTAAATGAAATTCAGTAGAGATTGATATTAGGTTTTGTATGTGTCTATATAAAATCAATTTCAAAAGTATAAGTGGGGGCAGCATGCACAGACCATAATTTCTCTGAAAAAGCATTTGGCATTTTTAGTGGACAACAAACTTACTATGAGTCAGCAATGTGATGTTCTATATCCAGACACTTCTCTCTGTGTGTCAATTGGATATGTAGGTGTGTTTACAGATAGATAGATAGATAGATAGATAGATAGATAGATAGATAGATAGACAGACAGACAGGGACAGAAAGACATCCAGAGTACTTCTCTTATGTCTAGGGCACCAGAGAAAACAGGAGGTATTATTTTACTCTGAGAAATTGGTGGGGAAGTAAATTAAAAAAAAAAAGTAAATAGGGTGTTGAAAGTTTAGATTAGTGGGTATAATAAACTTCTAATTCACAATTTTTTAAGTGTAAGGATAATCTTGTTTTAATTCCTAACTCAAGAAAGTGGCCATGAGTAAAAGATTTTATTTTGTGGTTGCTGTTTTGGTCTTGTCTGACTCTTCTGACCCCATTTGGGGTTTTCTTGACAAAGATACTGAAGTTGTTTGCCATTTTCTTCTCTAGCTCATCTTATAGATGAGGAAACTGAGACAAACAGGGTTAATGGACTTGCCCAGAGTCACACAACTAGTAAGTGTCTTGAGGTCATATTTCACCTCAGGTCTTCCTTGACTCCAAGCTCGGTGCTCTTATCTTCTGTACAACTTAGTGGCCCAACAAGATTTTATAAACCCCTATAAACATGAATCATCATTATTAAACTATTATTATATTATTTTTCACTACTATTAGTAAGAAAGCTAATATTGCGTAGTGAGTAGAGAGACAGTCTCAAAGAGAGGGAGACCTGATTTTAAAAGCCTGCTTTGACATACAGACAAAATGACCCTGGGCCAGTCACTTAACTTCTCAGTAGCTAGGCAACTCTCTATGATTGTAAATTAAAAAAAAAAAAGACTGACCTACATTAGTAGAGAAAATTTCCAAATCTGGCAGTTCTCTATTCCAATGAAATCACAGGTTTATGTTTATTATTTTATCAAAACAACATATGTGAAAGTGCTTTATAAAAATTCCTCAATGAAAAATCTTCTAAATCTTCTAATACGATAATTATGACAGCATCTTCCTTTACCCTTCAACAAATTCTGGGTTCTCTTTATATCTCTAAATCCACTGTTTTTCAAAAAAGACTAGAAGAAGTGGTGTTAAACATATGCTTATTTCTTACTCAACAAATACCTATCAATTTCTCATGTTTAATAGTTAAAATGAAAAATAGAAGATTAAAGATGTGCTAAATGTATTTATTTCTTATAAAGTCTTCATACATTTTAACTGTTGTTCAAAGAGAAATAACTTGCCCTCTAAGAAAAGGACATATATTTGCGTGGGGTGGGGCAGAGGGGAGTATGCCCATGAGCCATAAGAAAAGGAATGGGGATAGTTATTGTGAAAGATAAAAGTCTCAAATAAATCCGGATATGAAAGTCATAATGATATAATTCTGTCCAGTCTTGCTTTACACTGAGTCATTGCCCTGGAAAGTGATAAATTACTTGACTTAGACACTTGATGGAAGTCAATTAATCACAAATCTCAGATCTCACACAAGTTCCATCTTTTCTTCATCCTTTTTCCCCTCGAGCCTTAAATATTAGCTAGGTTGGAACCAATGGGCTCCTGGGGTTTCTGTTCTTGCTTTGGTTCAATGAAGAAAATGAATGATTGCCTTTTGCCTCTAAGACTCCTTGGCTGAGAATGTTAGGAACCAAAGTTCCTAACATTTCCCTTGACTCATGGAGGGAGGAACTCTCCCCAAATGAGTAATTAGCCTTTAGAAGAAATGATATGCCAAATGTACTGTGACAGATGATTGCCTTTAGTCAAATTTAAAATTTACATATGTGAAAAGGAAGCATTACTGAATTTCTTTTGTGTTTTTCCTCCTCTTTGATTTCTGGGATCATTTGGCAAGTTCTCAGAGTGCCTGGTAAAAATGTACAGAAATGTCTTGCTTATAGGGTCACAGATTGATCTCTGCAAGGGATTTTAGATATACTGCCAGGTCAAAGTCTTTCATTTTGCAAAGAAAACTGAAATACAGAGAAAATCTTAAAATACAGTCCCAGGATTTTCTTACCTCACCATTAGGAAAAATCACACAACAGGGAGGAAAATGGCTTCCAAGTATGTAAACTTCAGTCTCACTACCAAAAATCAGGGTCCTCCTTATATCTGGCTCAGCCTTATTTTAATCTCCATAATTATCTTGAGTTCACTAGCTGGGGATGGGTATTATCTAAACTTTGTATCATTCCACCTTCCAGAGCCTAGAACAGTGTTCTGTAAATAGTAGACACTTAATGTTTATTTTTATATCCTGAATTTTGTTATTGTAGCACGTAATAGTTATGGTAGAATATAAGCTTTTGTCTTGAAATATTACCTTGCAAACAGTATTCCATTAAAGCTTATTGAATAAATGAATAAAATTGTTCATTAGTGGTAGAGTATATTCACTTGTGTATATATCACCCTATCTCTATTAGATTCTGAGCTCCATTAAGGCAAGGACTTTAATTCCTTTATATTTCTGCTAGTACTCAGTATAGAGTGCTTCATAGACCAAGTACTTATAAAAGAGTGGGTGAATGAATGAATTGTACTTTTCCAGGACAGTTCCTCTTTTTCAGTGTGTGGAGCAGAATTTTTTTGCCCAAACTGCTATTCCATATGATTGGGGTAGGAGTGAGTGGGTGTTGAAAAGCAAATAAGACTCCAATAAGTGTCTGTGGAGGAGGTAATTCTTATATTATTCTTCAGAGGTTGGGGGAAAGGGAGTGATAGTTAATGAATCTGCAATATCCTGGCATCAAAATATGTAATGAATTCAGTCAAATCAGCCAGAAAAATAGATAATTTTGATTGGAGAGAAGGGAAAACCATTCAGATATGAAATTGTCAA
This sequence comes from Gracilinanus agilis, assembly GCF_016433145.1. Classification (NCBI taxonomy): domain Eukaryota; kingdom Metazoa; phylum Chordata; class Mammalia; order Didelphimorphia; family Didelphidae; genus Gracilinanus; species Gracilinanus agilis. The sequence continues at coordinate 131,744,432 of NC_058134.1, forward strand.
TTTAATAAAAATTCTTGCCTTCCCAGAGGTAAGAGAACAGACAGAGGAAAAAATATTTTATGGAATGTAAAGTGAGTGGAAGAGAACTTCAATGAAATTTAAGGACCAATGTCTTATAGTACTCCTCTCTTTTCCCACAAAATTTGAAGGAAAAGGGAATCCACACCTGTATTCTCCACTTCTCTTCTCACTCATTTCTTAATCCTTTGCTCTTTTTACCTCATCATCTAACTGCAAGTAACTATCCAAAGTTGTCAGTTATCTCTTACTTTCCACATAGGAAAAGCTTTTTTCGATTCTCATACCTTTAGGGGCAAGTAAGTGGCACAATGGAAAGAGTGCCAGGCATGGAGTCAGGGAAGACGCATTCATCTTCCAGGGTTCAAATATGCCCCCAGGTACTTACTAACTGTGTGAACCTCGGTAAGTGTTTTAACTCTATTTGCCTCAGTTTCCTCAAATGTAAAATGAGTTAGAGAAGGAAATAGCAAACCACTACAGTATCTTTGCCAAGAAAATCACAAATGGGGTCATGATGAGCCAGACAGAAACTGCTAAACAGCAACATGCTTTTTGACCTCTCGATAGCTTTTATCACCATTTTCTTTATATAGTCTCTTCTCTCTCTTTTTTACTTTTTAATGATATCACTTTCTTTTGGTTTCCCCTATGTGTCTGGCTGCTCCTTCTCAGACTCTTTTACTAAATCTTAATCCATATGTCTCCTCACTGTGGGTGTTCCCCAAAGCTTTGTCCTGGTCCCTTTTCCTTTCTTTGTGCACTCTTTGACTCCAAATTCAATTCTTAATTTCCAAATCTAAAGACCTTTTTTCAGTCCTCACCCATTTTGACCTCTTTGAAACTTCTGATGCTGCTGACTACTCTGTTCTTCTGGATACTTTCTCCTCTCAGGGTTGGGTTTTCATGACTTTGCTTTCTCCTGCTTCTCTCCTTGTTAGCTGGCTACTCTTTCTAAATCTCCTTTGTTGAATCTTCAATCATTTGATACCCACTCACTATACATATTCCTCAAGCCTCTCTTTTGAGCCCCCTTCCTTTCTCTCTCTACATATTCTTCTGGGTCTAAATCCACTTGTCTTCAGGTTGTACAATTCTGCCTTCTGAGTACTATTCTTGCTATTCAGCACTTATTAGGCATGAAATTAACCTTTGTATCATCTTCAGTGAGTATGAAAAACAAATAGTTTGGACAGGATTGCAAAGAGTACCTTTTACTTATTCAAATAATTTTTGAGTGCTTCAGCACATTAGATGTATGCAAAAGAAGACTGCTAATCATAATAAGTAATATTTATTTATTAATGTCTCAACAGTCCTTTTAGCAGATGTTCCAATCCCCCCTGGAGTCTGCCATGAGTAATCAGTGAAAGTACAAAGAAAAATAGATTCTGAGCTGGAAAACAATAAAGATATTTTCAAATACATATGTTGAGTTAAAAGCAGTACTTTGAAATGCAAATAATTACATTAAAGAATATTGATTGATCATGTATATGACATCACGATAGCTATGTGCCATACAAAGACAAAATGAAATTATGTGCCCTCAGCATACTTAGTATCTAATAGTTAATTTTTTAAAAAAAGTTACCATATCTAAACTATTGCCATATTCTTCTGATTGGTCTTCCTGGCTCAAGCCTTTCCTAAACTAGTCCATTTTCCCCTCAGCTGCCAAAGTGATCTTCCCAAAGATGACTATGTCACCCTTCCCATCTATCTTCCATTCAACAAACTGGTTCCAATAGTTCCCTATTATGTATAGGGTCAAATATAAAATTGTTTTGTTTTTGAAGCCCTTCTTCTTCTACCTTACTCACCTACACATACTCTGTGAGCCAGTGGCCCTAGCTTTCTTGTCCTTGAACAAGACATTCCATTTCTTAATTCTGCATTTTCAAAAGCTGTCCCTTATGCCTGAAATTTTCTCCTCCCTCATCTCCATCTTCTGACTTCCTTGGCTTCCTTCATGTCCTTTCTAAAATCTTCTTTCTACAAGAAGCTTTTCCTGAATCCTCATTGTAAGTTCCTTCCCACTGAGATTATCTCCATTTGGTTGGGGGAAAGAGTGCTTCATTACTGAGCATATCCTCTAATAGCCTAACCCTCATGCTTCTCTGTTGATTGCAATATGGATTTTTTTCCATAGTGTCTTCCTTTGTCCAGTCATAAGAAACAAAATCCTCAGATGCCCCAACTTAATGCAAGGCGATCAGGCATCATGAATTGGAGAAGAATACTAGCATTCACTTTCAACCCTGGTTGCCTGATCTTGAGTCCTAAACTTAATTCTGTAAAAACCCTTGGTTCCTACCAGAAATCACCAGCAATAGGACATCCTATATGAGATAAGATATCCAACTAGTTTCCATTAAAGCATAAGGGGAAAAAAACAGGGAAAAAACCAGGAAAATGTAGGAACAAAAGAATACTTCTAGGTATGAGCTGTTCACTAACTAGGAAGGATTATGCATCATGGCATGGAAGCTAACTTTTTATAGCTAAAATATTTTCCCCAAATTGAGGATTATATTCCTAGACCCTAACATAATACTTTGCATCTACAACATAGACTCATAGGTACAGGACTGGAGAAGAACTTAAAGGGCATCTAGTCCAACTTCAAGACTCAAGTGCCTAGTGCAAATGAACACAATTAGTAAGTAACAAAGTCAGAATTTAAACTCACTTTCTTTGATATCAAATTTAGCATCTTTTACACTATGCTGCACTGAATTCCTGATGTTGTCATGTTCTTAATAAATTCAATTTTTCTCATGAATATGGCATCATAAGACATATCCCAAACCATTGGCAACATTTTAAATCTAAAGAAGGGTAATAATGTAAAAGTATCATTGAACCTCCCTTGTCTCTAGTTTTGTTGTTGTTCAGTCATTTTTCAGCTGAGTCCAATACTTCATAACCCCATCTGAAGTTTTAGTGGCAAAGCCACAGGAATGACTTGCAATTTCCTTCTTTAGTTCATTTTAAAGATTAAGAAACTGAGGCAAATAGTATTAAGTCTCTTGCTTAGGGTCATACAGCTAAAACGTATCTGAGGCCAAATTTGAACTCATGGAAATGAGTCTTCCCCACTTCCGGTCTTGTGTGCAATTCACTGTCTCCTAGCTGTCTCTAGTAACAACCCCGCCCCCCAAAAAAAACCAAATTCTCCTCTAAAAATCATACATATGTTAAATAAAGGGACAGGGACAGACCCTCCTCCTCAATCTAAGCTAAGTGAGAGAAAGTGGCCCATTATGGTTTCCATGAATGCCTGTGGTCAAGTGAGATGTCCACAGAGATACTCCTGTTTTACTTATTATTTTGAAAACTCTCATGAATGAATTGTCTCCAACTCTAACAGGCTCCAACAAATACTAGAGTGGAATGCGATCAGAATGCATTCTAGTAGTTCTGCTATCAAGACTGTATCACCCAATCTTAAATTTGAAGGTGGAAAATACCCTTGAGACCAATCTATTAATTTTGTGGCAAGAAAATAACATTGTAGAGAGGCTAAGTAATAGGATTCAGTTGGTCACAGGGCCAGGATGTGGAGCTAAATGCTGTGTCCCAAACCCAATATGGCATTATGACCTTATCTGCAGTGACAAGGAGATGGTGCAGTGGAGAGAGTGGAGCCCAGGGCTGCTCACTGATATTTACTAGCTGTCTTTGGATGAGTCATTTAAGGGAAGGAGAAGAGGACCACTATTTCTTAAAGGGTCCACTAGGTGCTAGCAAAGTTCTAAGTATTTTTTACAAATATTTCATTTGACTCTCATAACAACTCAGAGAGGTAAATGATAGGATTATATCTATTTTACAGCCAGAGCAAGGGCCTTGCTGATACTGAACTTGGGGAGTTGAACACAGGTACTGGGGAGGTGACTGGAGGAGAAAGCCAGAGAAAGACAGCATAAACTCTCAGAATATGATGGCTTGGAGGGAGCCAAACCTCAGACCTCAGACCACTTGGCTTTGTCACATTGAGATAGAGAACAAAGGGCTTCAAGAGGAAAGAAAACCAGATCAAACACAAGGACAGAGCAGGGGGACCCTACTGCTGGACAACTCAGCTCAACAAAAACACTCCTTCTTGTCCCCCCCACTTTGTTTTTCCTTCTTGAGGTTTTAGCCTCAGAGCAGATTAAGCAGTACAGACTAATCCAATCAATAAAGGCTTAATCCCATTAAGACAAGATGTCTTCAGAGGGCAGAGAAAGTAACTACAAATCTCCATTACCATCTGGGGAAGATCTTTCATCAAAGCTCATTAAATCCATCTGCTCAAACTAGCAGAACAGAAAAGGAAAAAATATGAGTAACCAAAAGAAAAAGAGAAGATAAATGACAATTGACAGCTTCTTTCAAGGAAGTGAAAAGAGACAAATGAAATAGAAATAGAAGAAGAGGAAGAAGTTCAAGCGAATTGGACATAGGCTTTGGAAGATCTCAAAATTCAATTAACTCAAGAACTTCAGGAACTCAAAAAGCAATCAAGAGAGGCTGAAGACAATTTGAAAAAGGAAATACATGAACTAAAACAAGAAAATAAAGTCTTAAAAGCCAGAATTGGCCAGCTTGAAAATGAAGCAAAGAAGGTAAAAGACAATCTTCAAAGAAAATGAGACCAGAATGGGAAGGATGAACAAAAAGCCAGGGAAGAAATTTAGTCTTTAAAAAATAGAACTCAACAACTAGAAGCAAATGACTTCTCAAGGCAGCAAGAATATATAAAACAAAATTTAAAAAATGAAAAATTTGAGGAGAATATGAAATACCTCATTGATTCAACCAAAGATCTGGAAAACAGATCTCTAAGAGACAATTTAAGAATTATTGGTTTACCAGAACATCATGACGAAAATATAAAAGTTTAGACATCATCCTACAAGAAATTATCAGAGACAAATGCCCTGACATTCTTGAACAAGAGGGAAAAGTGGATTGAAAGAATCCACAGATCACCTCCTACATTTAATCCACAACTGACAACTTCCAGGAATACTATAGCCAAATTAAAAAACTATCAGACTGAGGAAAAAAATATTAAAAGCTGCTAAAAAGAAGTCATTCAGATATCAGGGAACCACAGTTAGGATAACACAAGATCTGGCTGCATCTACATTGAAGGTCTGGAAGGCATGGAACACAATATTCCAGAAAGCAAGAGAACTGGGTCTACAACCAATAATCAACTATCCAGCAAAACTGACTATACTATTGCAGGGGAAAGTATGGTCATTCAATAAAATTGAGGACTTCCAAGTATTCATAAAGAAAAAGCCAGACTTAAACAGAGAATTTGTTGCCCAAACACAGAACTCAAGAGAATCACCATAAGGTAATTAAGAGAGTGGGGGAGGGGGAAATATTTTCTTTTCTTTAGTTATGTGACTGTGGGCAAATCACTTAATGTCTGCTTACCTCAGTTTCCTTCTCTGTAAAATGAAAATAATAATAGCACCTACCTTTCAAAGTTGTTGTGAGGAGAATGAAATGAGATAATGATTGTAAAATACTTAGCTGGGTTTCTGGCACATAGTAAGCACTATATAAATGTCAGTTATTTATTATTATTATTGTTGCTGTTGAGAAAACTGAGGCAAAAAGCAGTTAGCTAGATGGTGCAGTGGATAGAGCACTAAGCTAGGAGTGAGGAAGATCTAGATTTAAATCTAGCCTGAAACACTTTCTATGGACCCTGGGCAACTCATATAACCTCTGTTGGCCTTAGTTTCCAAAACTGTAAAATGACAATGGTAGCAACATCTACCTTGTAGGGTTGTTAGAAGAATTAAATGAGATAATATTTGTGAAGTACTTAGCAGAGTGCCTGACATATAGCAGGTGCTTAATAAATGTTTGTTTCTTTCTTCCTGTGGACTTTAAAATACTATAAATAGACATTTTACTACATCCCTTTTAACTTGAACTTATTTAAAAGAAAGCAGAAGTTTGGAAACTAGTCAGCTTTCTCACCCTAAAATTGGATTTGACATTGACTTGTTTTTTAAAAAAATAAAGTAAAACAATCATCTCAGCCAGGTCTATTCCTAAGCGGAGGCTTTAACACAAGTCAAGAATGTGAATGAGCCTTGAATACTCACTAAAAAAAGAAAAAAACACACTGGGCATCATCCATGTACTAACAATATAACCTAATCTTCCCCGGGGCTTTGAATGGTCCACTGTGAGGTTGTAGATTAGGGTATTTTCCTTTTCCTGGCAGATGGAAATTAACTTGTAATAATAAGTTTCTTATTTTTGCAAATAGAGTCGCAAGTAATGGTGATGGAACACTGAGAATTTTAACACAATATGAGCTATTCAGAGGAAAGGTGCTATACAAATCTCATTAATGGACTAATTAAATAGAATGCACTGTAGCAAAAGCACATTTATTTAATGATGCAAACTGGAATGCCTAATAGCCAGGAAGATGAGCAGGAGCCTCAAGGAAGCAATAAAATCTTTGATCTTTATCCCTCCTTCATCTCCCCCATTCCACTACAAAGAAAGAATTGTATACCTAAGGGAAATATTCATATAGGGAACAAAGTTTGATTTTTAAAATAATACTTAAAGAAAATTAAAAGACTAGGAACTACTGTACCCTTTTAGATTAAGCGACTTAAATTGTTTTTATTTTTCTGGCAGTTTAGTTGTTTTTACTTGTATCCAACTCTTCATGACCCCATTTGGAGTTTTCTTAGCAAAGACACTGGAGTGGCTTGCCATTACCTTCTCCAGCTCATTTTTCAGATAAGGACACTGAGGCAAACAGTTTTTTGCCTAGAGTTACAAGACTAGTAAGAGTCTGAGACCAGATTTGACCTCAAAAAGATGAGTTTTCCTGATCCTAATCCTGGCACTCTATATACTGCACCACCTAGCTGCCCTATTTTTATGGGGAACCCAAGTTCAAATCCTAGCTGTAAATTGTTTGTGTGTGTATGTGTGTGTGTGTGTGTGTGTGTGTGTGTGTGTGACAGAGAGACAGACAGACAGACAGACAGAGACAGAGACAGACAGAGAGATAGAGGGAGACAGAGAGACAGAGGGAGGCAGACAGACAGAGGGAGACAGACAGACAGAGACAGAGAGAGAGAGAGAGATTTTAAGAAAGCTGCAAAATCTCTAAGCTAATGTTTCCTTACCTGCAAAATGAAAGTGTTGAAGAAGATGCCCTTCTGACCCCTACCAGTCTAGTCTGTGATCATATGATCCCTCATTATTATCAAAATATATTCCTAGAAATCCACTTTAATCAACTTTCCTTTCCATAACAAGCTCCCTGAGGAGAGGGGATGTTCCCTGTTGTTTTTGTTTTGCCCTTTTCAGCTTTGAGTCTCCAGTTCCTACTAAATCCTTGTACATAGTAGTCACTTAATGAATATTGTAAACTAATTTTGGAATAAGAATGTAAGATTCTAGGTTTTTAGCAAGTTGTATTTGTGTTCATCTATTTCTATTTGTTTGAAAACAGGAAACATTTGCCAAATGTTTTGTTGTTTTCACTTAAAGTATCCCAGGGCTGAAAGAAAGAATAAAAGGATTCCTGGGGAAATTAATATCATGTTGCATAACCCTTGGCTTCCCAGAGTCCACTGAATGGAACCATGGAACAAAAGGTGCATATAAAAACCCATTTAATTGGGACAGGATATGGTGCTTGGAATTTGGTGCCTTTTTGAGTGTGGAAATGGAACTCTGGACCATAAATGTTCTTTATTTATCAGTAACATCAAATTTCCTCATGGGATGATCCAAGACCAGATGCCACAACACTATCAAAACAAGAAACCCCTGAAGGGTTATTCTGAGAGTTTGCATGTATACTCATATGTTGCTCTGTTGTCAGAGCCATAAATTATTCAAGCAACCAAAAATGGAGAGTAAAAGAGAAGAAGCAAATAATCTTAAGGAAAAAGGAAGTAAGTAAAGATGACTAATGTGTGGAGTTGGGACTTGACACAGTATCTCTGATTTCTTTATGATGTGTGCCTTGACCTTCAGAGGATACTTGAAAACTTAAAAAAAAACAACTTGGGACTCTTAAAGGTAGGATCATGTACATGTAGGCCAAATAGAGCAAAGCAAGAAAGAAGTCAACAAGTAAATGAAGTTTTCTAGTTTTACAAATCAAATATGGATTCCATATTTTAAATAATTATGACTAGTGTTAAGCCTTTACAAACCCTATCTCATTTGGTTCTCACAAAGATCCAGGAAGGTAGATCCTATTATTTCCCTCATTTTATAGTTGGGGAAATGGAGGAAGTCAGAAGTTAAGTGACTTGCCATGGGGCACTCAGCTAATAAGTGTTTGAAACAGTATTTGAACTAGGATCTTCTTTACTCCAGAGCTAGCACTCCTCTGCTGTACGGACAGCTATAATAATCCTGTCATTACTATTATTGCATTTTTTTAGTCAGAAAAAACACTCTTTAATTAAGGAAAGGGGTACAGGGTTGAGTTAGGCCTCTACATGGAGCTGCACACCACATGCCTATGCAGAGTCCAAGGATTGAAATCTGGATGCTCTGGTCCCTGAACCCTGGGAAAGCCAACCGCGCTAGATTGAACAATTCCTTATTATTGCATTTTTTTAAAGCTAAAGCTGCTATTTATTTCATTGGTGTAGGGAACTCCCAGTGAGGAAATTTCCTCTCTTAATAGAAATTTCAATTACTCTGCCACCAAGACTGTTATCTTACTGAGTTGTCTGAGGCACTAAGAGATTAAATGACCTTTTCAGGGTTATAAAACTAAAAAGTTAGAATTAAACCCAGGTTTTTCTGGTTCCCCTCAGAGACCACTCCAATATGTAAAGTACCTATTTCTGTGATTATTATTACTCTCATTTTACAGATAAGGAAAGAAAGGCTCAGAAAGGTTGAGTTACATACTCAGGGTCACAGTTTTGTTGGGAGATGGACTTTAAATAAGGATCTCTTTTGTACCACTAAGTCTGGAGTATGAAATGAATGACCAGGCACCATAAGAGAGTTATGAAAGTGATCCATTGAGAAGTCTGACTTAAAGAGCAATTGTTAAAGAATTACTATTATATTATAGGGAACTTTTATATTTATACAGGACCTACCATGTACCATGTGCCAGACACTCTACTCATCTCTTTACAAATATTTCACCTGATCTTTACAATCTTGGGAAGTAACTTCTATTATTATCTTCATGTTAAAGTTGAAGAAACTGTAACAAACAGATGGGAAGTGCTTTGTCCAAGGTTACACAGTTAGTAAATGTTTAAGGCTGAATATGAATCAAGACTTCCTAATTCTAGGTCCAGTGATCTATCCTCTGTACCACCCACCTACCCAGGGACAGCTGTTTTTGTTGTTGTTGTCCTTCGCACTGAAGAGGACCAAAATGACATCATGGTGATACCTTTTAACTCATGAGTGAATTGGGTTTAAGTGAGACAAAGTGGGCCAAAGTCATCAACCTCATTCTCTCTTCAAGAGTTATCAAGCAAGACCAGTGGCAAGACAAAATTCAGGATGACTGGTGATGGCCCAGGAGGCAGTGGATGACTTTGGCCTCTTTGATTTCTGACCAATCTGTAAGGGTTCTACCATGTCTGCTTTCCTCACCTTCCTGGCAAATGGAACAAGTTGTTCTCCTCTGCCCCTTCCTCTGGAGGAAGTCTTTGCATGCTTGAGGTAGACACCCCCTAACTCCCCTCTGTATTTGAAGCAAGTGGGTTACCCTCCATCTGTCATTTGCCCACATGGTTTAATGAGTGTGACTTTTTGGAGCGACAGTTAAGAGTTGGGTGACAAGGTAGACACAAAAGGAGGAAATCAGCCCAGACAAGGGCTCAGTGAGTCCTCACCACAGGTGCTAATCTTCTCTGAACATCCTGTACAACCCAGATATAGCGATCTTATTTCAAAATGCACACTGCTGACTATTGCCAGGTAATTCAATTCAATAAAAGTCTACTGAGTACTAGACTGGAGATACAAAAATAAGTTGAACTCATTTTTCTTTGCTCTCTTTTTTGTGGGGAGTATGAAGATAGGATTAACTCTCCCCTTGTCTATTTTTAGCTACTCAACCCCTGCTTGACACTTAGTAAGAGAGTTTGCAAATCACTTGCTAGAGTGACAACTCCAGAGGCCAGTGTCCTGCCCCTGGACAATGCTAGGCATATTAAAAGACTGCAGTTGGTTCCCAAAAAGTAGGGAAGGGATAGGAAGTGACATGGAAAAAGGACCATAAAAAGTCCTGAACTTCCTGTCCAAGTGACTTCTCCTTTGAACTTCTCCTTTGGAGTTCATCTTTGGGCTCTGTGCATTGGTGAGCTGGACTGAAGGAGGAGACTCTTTCCCTGGATCCTGCGTCAGCTTGCTGGGTGAGTAGCTGGCCTTCCTTTCCTGGTTTCTGGAGAGATTGCTTCCGGAGATTCCTGCCTTGGCTTTGGAGGAGGCTGCATTGGTGGAATCCTGGCTGAAGACACCAACCTGACTTCTGGCTTAGGATTACCAGGAAAATCCATGTGGAGACAGAGTCTTGGGGAAGCCTGCTGGGGCTGAGCCTAGCTTCTTGGGAGAAGGGCTGGTAAGCTTATTAGAATCCATCTCTTTATCTACATTTCCCCACTTTCACTCTTTTTATTTCTTTGTAAATAAAGGTGCTAAAATCATTTTGATTTAAGCTATAATATTTTTTCCAAACATTTATTAATATTCATTTTTAACATGGTTACATGATTCATGCTCCTCCTTTCCCCTTCTCCCCCCCGGCACTCCCCCCACCCATGGCAGATGCACATTTCCACTAGTTTTGTCATGTGTCCTTGATCAAGACCAATTTCCAAATTGTTGGTAGTTGCATTGGTGTGGTAGTTTCAAGTCCACACCCTCAATCATGTCCACCCCGACCCATGCGTTCAAGCAGTTGTTTTTCTTATATGTTTCCTCTCCTGCAGTTCTTCTTCTGAATGTGGGTAGCATCTTTACCATGAATCCCTCAGAATTGTCCTGGGTCATTGTATTGCTGCTGGCACAGAAGTCCATTACATTCAATTTTACCATAGTATATCAGTCTCTGTGTACAATGTTCTTCTGGCTCTACTCCTTTCGCTCTGCATCTGTTCCTGGAGGTCTCTCCAGTTCGCCTGGAACTCCTCCAGTTTATTATTCCTTTAAGCACAATACTATTCCATCACCCGCATATACCACAGTTTGTTCAGCCATTCCCCAATTGAAGGACATACCCTCCTTTTCCAATTTGTTGCCACCACAAAAAGCGCAGCTATAAATATTTTCATACAAGTCTGTTTATCTATGATCTCTTTGGGGTACAAACCCAGCAATGGTATGGCTGGATCAAAGGGCAGGCATTCTTTTATAGCCCTTTGAGCATGATTCCAAATTGCCA
>NC_058134.1:131756272-131819644 GCF_016433145.1 Gracilinanus agilis
GGTTGCTCAGCCCGCGATTTAGTGAGGGCTGTTTCACCCCTTTATAGCATGGAAATGCCTCGATTCCACGTACCTTCCACGCTGTGCCCTGTTGTGGGGTTCCTCCGTTCGTCTGGACTTGTTTTTATGTCCCCTTGAGGAGTTTTGTGTGTTTCGGTCAGGAGAGGTTAAGAGCTGCTTCTTACTCTGCTGCCATCTTAACCCGGAACCTCCTATAATATTTTAAAATTGGTGGCCACAATATTACTTTAGAACTTTAATATTAGCATAAAAACCTAAATTTTAAATTCTAATAGGAGATATAAAAAATGGTATGACAGGGACACAAATAGTATGTTCAAGATAGATGATGATCAATGCTTTAAAATAGGGACTAAGGGGGCAGATAGGTGGCTCATTGGATTGATATGGGTTAAAATCTGGCCTCAGACACTTCCTAGCTGTGTGACCCTGGGCAAGTCACTTAACCTCAATTGCCTAACCCTTACCACTCTTCTGCCTTGGGGTCAATATGCAGTATTGGTAAAGGTTTTACCTTTGGTAAAAAAAATGGGTAAAAGGTAAGGGTTTTAAAAAACAAACAAACAAACAAAAAAAATAAAATAAAATAAAATAGGGACTAAGTACTATTGAGAGTTCAGTGAGCAATTGGTGACTTCTGGCTCAGGGGTGGGGAGGCAATAATAAGAAAGGACATACTGCAGGAGGTCTCATATGAACTGGACCTTGAAAGATGGAAAGGAGTTTGACAAGTAGAGAATGGAAAAGTCCTTAAATACAAAGGGAATAGCATAAGCAAAGCATGGGGCATATTTGGGAAACAGCAAGCTAGAGAATAATTAATCCAACAAAGGTGTAAAAAGCACCTGTAAACTGGAGTTAGATCTAATCTTGGCCCTCTATTATACCAGGCTGCCTTTCTTAAGAAATATAGAGAAGGCTATTGCAAAAAAATGAATTATATGGAAATAGGTATCAAGTAAATAACATTTGTAAAACCCAGTGGAATTACTTGTTGGCTCTGGGAGGGGGTAGGAAAGAGGGGAAGGAAAAAAAACATTATGTAAATGTGGAAAAATATTTTTAAAAAAAATTTTAATTAAAAAAAAGAAAAAAAAAAAGACAAGCAGGCATGCAGGCAGGCAGGTACTCAACAGATTGAGAGCTAGGTCCAAAAATGGAAGGTTCTAGGTTCAATTCTGTCCTCAGATAATTCCAAGCTGTGTGACCCTGGACAGGTCACTTAACCCTAATTGCCTAGCCCTTACTGCTCTTCTGCCTTGGAACCAATGCTTAGTATTGGTTCTAAGACAAAAGGTAAGGGTTTAAAACTATATATATGGAGAAGGCTCACTGAGGGGAGGGGAGAGAAGAGAGAATTTGAATTGAAAATTTTAAAAACTGAATGTTAAAAATGTTTTTAAATGTCATTGGAAAAATATAATATTAAAAAATAAACAGGGAAAGATCTTTGTTTTCATGATATTGATTAAATCCACTCAGTCACTTACTTTCAGGCACTTTCTCAGTCCTCACGGCAAATTTCAAAACAAACGACTGAGGTTCCCAAGCGCTGCACTCTAGTGTGGCCTCTTTTTGCCTGCTTACTCACTCACAATGCTAGCTTGTCTTCCAGTTATTTCAAAAATCACATATGCTTTTGCTCTGGCTACTAAATAGCCCCTTAGAAATTGCTTCCCACTTGTAGCTCCTCTCCACTGGTGAAAGATGGAGGGGGGAAATCTGTCTGTAGAAGAGGAGACACCTATAACTGTAGAGGCAAATAGTCCCCCATAGGCTGTGTAGGACCTCCCAGTAGATAAGTAGGTAAATTTTACCAACAGGGGAAAGAAAGTAGACAGAGAGAAGAAAAAGTCCAGAGCCTGAAGTCAAATCAAGTTGACTACTGAGAGAATCCAAAGACTCTCCTCTGTCTCCTCTAGCTGCAGAAGGAATGGCCATTCTGCCTTCCACCTAACACAGAGAGGAAACCATCTAGCTTTTGTAGGGATGCCTATGAGCTGGGAGAAAGGCTTCTGCTGCTCCCCAGCCTCCAGCTGGGCTGATGGATATGCAGAGCAAAAGGCTCTGATTAATTGCCTAAGAGCTTTCTCCTCCAGCCTTTTGTCAGCTTCCTATTATAATTTATCGGAGCTACCTCCATTAGGACTGAGTAGCCCTAAAGACTACTCTAATAATTCCCTCATCCCTCTTTCTGGCCCAGATATGAAAATCCAAAATGGAGGCCTAAATTTAGAGAGATTTCTAATTTTTTCCCCCAATCCTACATAAGTCCTCTCTCATCCCAGTCATTGGGGCTGGAAGAATGCTGATCACCAATTTCCCACCCATGAATCATTTTGGTCCACTAGCATCTTCTTTTAGGGCAACTAGGGGACAAAGTAGATATAGTGCCAGACTTGTAAACAGGAAGATCTGTGTTCAAATTCAGTCTCAGCCACCAGCTGTGTGACCCTGGGCAAGTCACTTAAACCTGTTTACCTCAGTTTCTTCACCTGCAAAATGAGCTGGGGAAGAAGGAATGATAAGTCATTATGTCTTTGCCAAGAAAACCCTAAAAGGGGGTCAAAGAGTTGGACACAACAAAAGACAACAGCCTCTTTCAGTGTTTTGTTTTGTTTTTTAAATAGATGTAAGCTCTTGTTGATGGAGTAGAATCATGGGAGGAGCCTAGAGATGTGCCTCTCTGAGCCTTGGGGAAGGGTGTTTCCTAGATGTCTAATCAGACCTGGATTAAATACTTCCTTTACCACCTGGCCAAGAGCTCCAGGCCCCCACATCAGAAACCTGGCACCTCCTGTTAAAAAAGGAAACAAACCTTTAGTAAGTACTGTAGATGCTATGTGCCTTACAAGTATTATTTCATTTGCTCCACAGAACAACCCTAGGAAGGAGAAGCTATTATCCCCATTTTACAGTTGAGTAAATTGAGATATTCAAGTTAAATGACTTGCATAAGGTCACATCAATAATAGTATGAGGCCAGATTTGTCTACAGGATGTCCTGACTGCAGGCTCAGCACTGAAACTGCTTGCTGGGGACAATTATGATCAAATTTGGAGGAATTAGGTTATAGCCTTCATCTCCAATGGCTGCTTTGCCATTTCATCCTATCTATCTTCATCTCCCTTTCTCAACCTATACTGAGAAACAGCCACACTCATGAGACCGATACACTGAGATTTTTTTCCCTTGAATACAAGTCATCGGTTTTTTGTACTGCCAGCACTGCGAAAGCTTGCTGCCCGCCGTTGTGTGGGGCTTGAAACACTTTTGCATGTCCACAACTACCGCTCAATCCCCACAAACCCATTCAAGGTCAAATGGGGCAATGGGGGAGGAAGTTTTGTCTCTATGCTATTACTGGCATAATTACTAAATCCCCCAATCCCCCTTGTCTAAGCACTCTCTTTCCAAAACAGGGACCTAGACACGAGCCCTGCTGTGCCCATGATTCAGATTATTTTCACCATTCAGAGCTCTGACAGCTTATCATTTTTGTGTCCTTTGTGTATGCATGTATCTGCGTACATGAGGAGGGAGAGGAAGGGACAAGCAACTCCATTACAAGCACCATTCCTGTGTAATTTCTTCTCTCCAGTCATTTCCTAAACCTCAAAGTTTGACTTTGCATTAGAATTAGAATTAGATTCCAATGTCTAATTCTGGGTTAGAATCTGATGTCACTCTAGCCACCGTGCCACTGAGCTGCCCAGGGACGAAATATGTCCTGCCTGATTGAAAAAGAAAAAATGAAACAAAATTTAGAGATATACTCCATAAAGGCAATAAGGCCTATTGAATAGAGGGTGAGTCATAGGGGTCAAAAAGACCCAGGTTCAGGTTTTCTATTGGACCTACAGGCATCCTTTCCAGATCATAGTGTTTAGGGGGAAATCTGTAACAATTTTGGCTTCCTTTCATAGCAGGGAAGAATTCTGATTTTTTTTTCTTTTTCTTTTGTTTATAGTACTTTCCTTTAAAATTTGGGCTATTTGGTCATAGGCTATTTTATGTATTTCTGAATTTCTAAACTTTTTCTGTGGTGTCTGCTGGCCTTTGCATGTTGTCTGTGGCTTCCTCAAAACTCCCCACCAAAATTCCCTTTGAATTTCTTGACCCTCGAGATATGGAAACCTCAATGGGGAGAATCTCCATGTAGAAGGGATATGTGTATTTTGGACAAGTTACTTAATCTCTATGTAGTAACTCTGTAAAACTGGAAGGTACAGAGAAGCTGTCACCTGGCACTAGTGGAAGAAATGTTCACACTGGAGTTCCACATCCTACACCCATAAAATCACATATTCTAAGCCCTCTCTCCTCCTGAAAGCACATCTCATATTCCCGAGAAACAATATAATGAATAGAGAACTGGGAGAGTTTCCGGGAGGGAATAAGAAGCTCAAATTCTCCCAGGATCATACATGTTACACTCCACAGTTCATATTGGATGTGAACACTTGCTGATTCCAAAGTTGGCTCTCTGTTCACTACAGATGGGTGAGTGGTCTATCAGTTACCCTTCACTTGGGTTAGCCCCTTTCTTCCCCCCAGTCTGATGAGATGGTTTCACTGGAGTGTGGCTACTGCTTCTTGGAGACACAGAAAAAGAGTTAGGTGAAAGGCGGACACCAAAGGAAGAAACACAGCCCAGAAAAGAGATTTGCGAGCAGCAGAGGTGCAATTCCTCCCTGAACATCTTACCTCTAGCGTGTGAAGAATTCCCCAGGAGGAATGGGAAGAGGAGAATAATTTGTTCCAATGGCCACAAGGGCAGCTGAAGTGGGTGTGTGGAGTGCTTAGAGCTTGATCAGCCATCAAAGATGTCAACATCATCCACTGTATCCTGAGCCATCATTAGTTGTCCTCATTGTTGTCTTGCCACTAGACTTCTATGCCTGGAAGAGAGAATGAGGCTGAGGACTTAAATCTAATCTGCCTGACTTAAATCCAATTCAGGTGCAAGTCAAACACCACCCCTCAATGTCATTTGTCCTCTTTGAATAGGGAGGACTAAAAACAACAACAGCAACCCCCCCTTACAGTGGAAAATGATACCATCACATACCTCCCTTCCTCCCAGGGCTCTTTTAAGGGAAGCACCATATAAATGGGAGCTTTTATAATTTTAAAAACAATTTGTCACTAACTCTTGTGCCAACCACTTTTAGGAGACTTAATTGACCTTCTTTTTCTGAAAAAGACCCCCTGAACATAACCTGTAGAAACAATCATCATCTTTTCTAGCATCTCATTTGTATTCAGGAGTAATAAATGCAAACTAAATCCTCACTGAATAATTTATCTTGAAAGCTTTAGTGCTTTGATGTATAAGCACAAAATAACCAGGATGTACGTGATGAATTTATTCCCAGGAGCTACAATAGCATAGGAAATCTGAACAATTTTAATGCTTTTTAGCCCAGAAAAGACTCTCAAGAATCAAGCACAGAAAGATTCAAAGCAGGCTAGAGATTTATGGAGATGATATACCTACTTACCTTGGCACTGCTAGCCACTACTTTCAGTCCCCATCCAATGACATTTGACAGGAGCTTTGAAAGTCAAGAAGAGGGAACAGAGATGTAATTCAGTGAATTGAGAGCTAGGCCTAGAGATGGGAGATCCTGGATTCAAATTTGGTCTAAGACACTTCTGGCCTATCTGACCTTGCACAACTCACTTAACTCCATTGCATAGCCCTTACCACCTTTCTGCCTTGGAACTGATACTTAGTATTGATTCTAAAAAAGGTAAAGGTGCAAAGAAAAAAACAAACAAACAAAGAAAGCTCCTTAACCAAACACTGAATCACTGTGACATCAGCCCATACATGGAAACTATAGAAGGCTTTAGAAAAAAAAAAGATTGGCACTTAATTATACAGTGCATATTGTCTTTCTCAATAGCATATATGCTCCTTGAGGGACTGTTTTGTTTGTGTTTTTGTAGCATAACAAACAATAAATTTTGATCAATTGATATTTGTGATCTCAATATTCTATATAATAGATATAACCTCCAATTGTGCATATCAGAAGTCATCCTTTCTTTCTTACTTCATTTAACTTATCTATGTTTTTTTTCCCTAATCTAGCCAATGAACTGAAATTCTTTTAATTGTATCATTAATTTTTAAAATTTCACAAGTGACTATAGTTTGGGCACTGGGAATTGCCAAGGAAGCAATAACAAATAATTCCTAGTGGTGCCATTTCATTGTTATGAGGATTGTAGGACTGGAATGTTTATGCCTTTTTGTTGTGAGAAGACTGAGATCATGGGTCCTTTGGGTATGAGGGAGATTTTTCTTTGGGAAGCAGATTAAACAGTGGAGTTGCATGGGTTCAGTGAAGTTTCATCTAGCAACGACCATCCAAAGAAAGACTGAATGTATCATACAATTAAAAACCTTTCCATACCATCTCACACCTAGCTGATGGTCAACATGACAGTAAAGGAAAATAATAAATGTTGGAGGGGGTGTGGCAAAATTTGGATACTAATTCATTGCAGGTAGAGTTGTGAAGTGATCCAACCATTCTGGAAGGCAATTTGGAATTATGCCCAAAGGGCTTTAAAAGAATCCAGCAATACCACTACTAGGTTTATACCCTAAAGAGAAAATAATGAACAATGTTTGCACAAAAATATTCATAGCCATGCTCCTTGTGGTGGCAAATTTTTTTTTAATTTTTAAATCAGTAAAGGCTGAAGAAATTGTGGTATATGATGGTGGTGGAATACTACTGTGCTGTAAGGAATGATGATGAACTGGAAGAATTCTATACGAACTGAGAGAACGTCCAGGAACTGATGCAGAGTGAAATAAGCAGAACCAAGAGAACATTTGTACACAGAAAGTGAAACATTGTGGAACAATCCAATGTAATGGACTTTGCTATCACAAGGCAATCCCAAGGGAATTATGAGAAAGAATGCTATCTATGTTAAAATTAATGGTTGGACAATGATTATATAAAATTATGTGGTCACCAGGATTTATTATATATTGAGTCAGAAATTTATTTACAAATATTTACAAACAGAGAGGAAAACAATGAAGAAGAGAAATATGAGGGGGATAGAGAAGTTGTCTATCCTATCAACCTAAATGGTTTGCTCTGGGTCTGCTTAATCTAGGCAGAGATTAATTAGCTCTCAACCAGGAAGACTGGTTGTGAGTAACCACTGAGCCTCCTCCAAGATGGAAGCTAGTCTCTCCAGAACCTAGGAAAGGGGTCAGCCTTTTACACACCCAACGAAGTAATCTAAGAGTCAGAGTCCAAGTAGAAGCTAAGCTCTGAGCCCACAACCCAAGCTGTAGACTCCAGCGAAGCTCCCTTGAAGATTATCTAAGACTATCTCCAGAAGACAATCTCTTCAGACTATCTTCTCAAAGACAGTCTCTCCTGAAGGAGTTCCAGGCTTGCTTTTTATGTTGACTTCTTGTCTCTTCCCCTCTTCACAGGGACCAATCACAGTTTCCAAATTGTCTAGCAGTGCCCAGGGGTCAGTGTCTGTAGGATCACTTCTCACCTTCTGAAGGTTAAGTTCTCATGAAAAAGATTCACAGATTCCTGGCTGATTGAATCAAAAGGTTCACAGTTTCCTGATTTGATTGAATTTCTAAGGGCATGAATTCTCTATGTACCTTGCTAGTTTCTTACCTAGTACATATATAGGTCCATGCAAGAATGCATATATTTGAGCTAGGATTGGAGTTTATGTATTTGGTAAAGAACAAAGTTGTACCAAATACATATACTTAAAATGTACACGTAATTCTTTGTCCACATAGCCACGAATATAGGAAGGAGTTAACATTGGCACGTTCTTCACTCCCATCAGGAGAAGTAAGTGATGTAGGATATTTTCACTTTCCTTTGATCCTGTTATTCAGATTGATGAGAGAGAGAGAGAGAGACAGATACAAAGAGAGACAGAAACAGAGAGAGGAAGGGAATCAATCTGAATATATATACATATATACATACATACATACACACATCAAAGGTCTGGCTCATGTTTGTTCAGGGTTGCTTTCTAGGACCAGTTGTGAAATGTGAATGATGTGTTCCTTGTTCTGATCCAAATGGCTCCACTAAATAGACAAGCTTGGATAAATTAGGGTGCTCTATATTTACAATCCCATTCCAATTTATTTATTCATAGCAGAGAAGTGCAGAAAAGAGTTGAGCCTTTTTATCCCCTCCAGATGCAGTGATAAGTAGATTGGTATGCAATGACACTATTCAAGGTAGCCTTAATTATTATTCTATCCTCTTCTGCTCTCTTTTACATTATTAGCCAGAACAAGTAGTTGAAATTTCTTGATATTTAACATTATTGATGCACCTTCTTGTAGGGAGTACCTTACAGATAACCTGAAAAGCATTTCCTCCCACCTTCCCCTCTCCCTTCTCCTCTCCACAAAGGTAGAGGGAGTGTAGGGCAATGAAAAGAGCAACCAGATAGACTCAGATCTTGGGGCTGAGTTTCAGGTATGCTTCTAGTTGTATGACAATGAGCAAGTTATTTCACCTCATTTCCCTCCTCTATAGAATAGAGAGAATATTCTTTGCCCAGCCTGTTTGGAGGTTTTCATTGATTAATGTATAAGTTTTGCCTGTGTCCCCTCAGGTGAATCATCTTAGGTAATCTAAGTCTCACTTTCTTCATCCCCTCTAAGCTGATCATTCTCAGCTTCTCAGGCTTCCTTCAAGGTTTAGCCCAAATCTCAACTTCAACAAGAAGCCTTTCCCAATCCTACCTTCTCTTCTGAGATTTCCTTCCATCTACTTTGTGTGTGTATATAGTTTGTACCTAATTATTTATAGGTTTATAAATATGTATGTATGCCTATACACACATACCCCCATCTATATCTCTGTCATCCATATATCTTCCCCCTCCTTGAAGCCGGTCACTACTTTTGTCTTTCTTTGTATCCTCAGAATTCCACTTAGTTCCTGGCAAACAGTAAGCACACTAACTTCTCATTAGGTTGTTATGAGGAAAACATTCTGAAAACAGTAGAGCCTTCTATAAACAGGATCTATTATTTAATCAGGGGTACTGTTATTATTCATAAAACCATAAAAAAGAGCTGGAAGGGCAGTAGAGATAATCTATTCTAATCCCCTCATTTTACCAACAAGGAAACTGAGGCACGTATAGGCCAACTGACTTGCTTAAGGCCCACAGGTAGCAAGAGGCAGAGTCAGAATTCCAACCCATGTCCTCTCACTCTAAATCCAGAGCATTTTTCCCACCATTCCATGTGATCTCCCTGATGTTATTATGTAAAGCATTATGTAAATAAGAACTAGTTTTTATTAGTTTTATGGATTGTTGTTAGACTAATGGCTTCAGGAGTTTATTCTCTAAAACGACAGATGGCTTATTTCATTGCCTTAAAGACAGTAAGTAGAAAACAGTTGTGCCCTGGTGGGAGATGGCGCTCTGTGACCCAATGTGCTTTCCATCTCCAACCTGTATGAGTCTCTGAGTTTGCATCCCATGTATCTTTTCGACTCTCTTGTTTCTGTCTAACAGCATTAGGTGGTAGAATGACCAGCAGTGTGATCGTGTGCAGGGTATGGTCAAGGCTGCTGGCCACTGGGACTCCATTCCAGGCACAACATTTTCTCAACAGAAAATCACAAAGTGGGTCTACAAGCTAATAGCCCCCTTAGAAAACTGGGGTTTAAGCCTCCATAGCAGTCATTGAACAGCAAATGCAAGAGTTGAAGGAGTCAGAAATTCTTGGGGAATGAGTGAAGAAGCCCAAGTCCACACAAGACAGAACTGGAAACACAGGCAGGGAGATATTTGAAACTGGTTTCCTAGCAACATGAGACCTGTTAACAAAGAGGACTTTGGGAGCATTACATTTTCACAGAATAAAGGTAGTCTTTCTTTAGGAATTTTGAGGGGATTTTCTTGTCCATCCCCCCTTTTCTGGGACATGATTGCAAATGCCTGTCATTGTTGGATTTTATTGAATGCTCTCTGCATGCAGAACGGTATCTTTTAGGTTCTGTTCTTTCAGTAGTGTGAGGACAGGAAATACTTTTAAAATTGGGAGCCTGAGGGGGTTGGCAAAGAGTCCAACAAAGCAACAGAACTTCATGCAAAGTGATGTCTTTAGTGCATTAATTTCCAAGATACCAGGTCTGGTGGCAACTAGCAGGGCTGATAGGAGAGCTATAAATAGAGCCACATCAGTTACTTGTCCAAGAAAATATCCCATTTGAGATGAAACATTCCAGTCTTGCCAAAGATTTCTGGGATATTTCAAAAGTTTTGAGAAAGATTTTAAATTCAGTATATTGTCACTACCATACCCAGCAATGCATTTATATCATTTAATTGTTACTAGTTCCTTCTATCATCATTTTTTTTACTTCCAAAGCCATTTTGCTTACAGATTTATAGTTGGAAGGGAACTTGTGGAAACCAAACCTCTTATTTTACAGATGAAGAAACTGAGGCACAGAAGGATGAAGTGACTGTCTAAGATCACCTAGCCAGTAAGTATCTGAGCAAGATTTGAACCCAGTTCTTGACTATAAATGCAGTACTCCAACCACTACTCCATGCTGCTCCAGCAGGGCAATCTGGAGAGTTTTCACCACTCTCAGTTCAAAATCTGTCCTCAGACACTAGCTATGCGATCCTGAGCAAGTCACTTAACCCATTTTGCCTCAGTTTCCTCATGTGTAAAATGAGCTACAAAGGGAAATGGCAAACTAGTTGTCATGACTAAAAAATGACTTGTTCTGCACTCCTGAGTCGGGTGGCTAATAGTAGAAAAATGTAGGCAGACGGAAGATGGAATGTTGTGTTTGAGGAAGGGCAAGTAAGCCAGCTGGCTGCTACATAGAATGTAAAGGAGATTGATGTACAATAAACCTGAGAAAAAGGAGGCAGGAGCCAGATTGGAAGAGGCTTAAATGCCAAACAAATAAGTTTATATTTTCTCTTAAAGGCAACTGAGAGTCATTGGAGGATTTGGGGCAGGAGAATGACAAAACCAGATATGATTTAGAAATATTCATTTCACAAATATGTAGAAGATATATTGGAGAAAGGTGGAACTGGCAGGGATACCAAGAGAGATAATGAGTTAATGAATGTGTGAATAAGCATTTGCTAATGGCTTACTATATGCCAGGCTTTGTTCCAAATATGAGGGAGAACAAGTAAGACAGGTAGACTCTGTCCTCAGGAAGTTTACATTTAAAAAGGGAAGACAACATATAGCTAGAGTAGGAGAGAAGGAGGTAAGGGCATAGGGAACTGCATGAAGATGGACAGAAATGTGCATTTAGGGGCCTTAGACCAGGGCCAGATAAGATGAAAGTCCACTAATCAGAGCCCATAATCACAGAACACAGTTCTGGGCAGAGAAGGAGGTTGACATGGGATGACGTTGGTATTCAAGGCCATCTTCAATATGATTCCAATTTATCAATCTCATACTACTCTCCTTTATGGTCTCTAAATTCAAACCAAATGGATGAAATTTATAAAACCATAAAAATATTAGAATGTAAGCCCCTTGAGGTGGAAGACCATTTTTACTTTTGGTTAGCACAGTGCCTATTCAATAGTAAGAAATGAATTGATTGCTTTCTATCCCTTGCTCTCGAGCTGTTTCTCCCATATCTTTGCCTTTATTCATGTAATTGGTCCTACCTAGATTGGATCCTGCTCCTCTCCATCTTTTGAAGTCAGTTCAATTGTTCCTTCGTTCCTTCCTAGTTGAAGTCATAAAGATTTCTCTGATCTTTGTAAGTGAAAGTAGTCTCCTTGGATTTCTGAGAGTTCATCCTTTCAACTCATCTCACTCTCCCTTATGTCATAGTTATTTTTTACATACATCTCTCCCTTATTTTATTGTTAAGTTCCTTTAAAGCAAAAGGTGTCAATATTTCATCTCCATTACCTAGCACAGGGTCTTACACATAGTAAATACTTAATAATTACATAGTATGTTCTAACTAAATACACAGTAGGTACTAAACATGTAATAGGTATTTAAAAAGTGAACACAGCAATTGAGGGCATACCTTGTTTAAAAGAAACCTCTTTAATTTACAAAAAAAACCCCAAACAAAACAAAGGTAAAAGATCAAGAATGTGTAGATGTAAGGTAGAAGAGTGATGATAAGCATTTTGGGTAATGAGAATCAGAACTGATGTTCCCATGAGAGTATATTAGATAGAATAGATAGAATTTCTTAATGCAAATCATACAACTTGAATTGAAACTAGATCTCTTAGTAATGAGAAATTCAATTATTAAGGCTTTGATAGACTCAGAGCTGGAAGGGGGCTTCGAGGTCATTTAGTTAACACTATCATCACAAACTGAGGCCCAAAGAGATAAAAGGACTTGATCAAGGTCACACAGTTTGTGAAGGACAATGGGAGTTTTATTCTGCTAAAAAGCAGAGCCTCGGACAAATTTTTGGCTGGGCTTACTGAAAAATTTCATCTCTTTAAAGGTTAAGGAAAGAAGAAAGAAAACTATTATTCTGGACTCAGTCATGAAAAACAGAAAACTGTTTTAAGAATCAAGACAAGAAGAGCCTTGGGAAAAAGTGGGAATATCATGTAAACAGTATGGTGTGGTTGATAGGCACTAGCTTTGGAGTTCATATCCCGTATGAGCCACTTACTGGCTATTTGTCCATGGGCAAATCACTTAAGTTCTCTGTGCTTCATTTTCCTACTCTGCAAAATAAAGCAGATGGACTCTTTCAATGGACTTCTAAGGTCCCTTTGAACCTATGGATTTAACATTCTTAATAGTCAGATAAAGGAATGCTGGACTTGTTAGACAGGTATTCTAAAATAATAGATTTCTAAAGGAAAAGAGTCTAGATAACTATGATTTTTCAGAAAGTAATGATAGCTCAAGAGGAAGGCTTTTAAAGAATGAAATTTTGCCAACATAATTACAAATAAGAATGATGAATAAGGAAAAGACACATATTAAAAAACCCAACATGACTTCATAAGAATTTCTCTGATGAGCTCAGATTCCAAAAGGGCAGAAACAAAAGATGTAGAGAGGAACACATAAACAAAGAGGAATACAAAAGGATAGCACAGAATTGTAAGAATAGTGATAGAAAGGCTAAAGGCCAGAATGTGCTAACTTGGTTGAAAAACACAAATGCCAATGCCAACAACAGAAAAGGACTTTTTAAAGCTATTCCCAGAGGGATAAGAAGAAAAAAGTAAGGGACTTTGCTTATTGTTAATAAATGATATGTAAGACAGAACCACTCAACTCCAATTTTGCTTCAAGGGTACTAAAAGAATTTACATATGTGATCATAAGACCATGTCAATACTCCGAAGAACTGTCACTATTGAAAAGGTATCAGAAGACTAGTTATGGGTAATTATGATACAATTACTTAAAGGGAACATGGATATTCTAGAAACTATGGATTAGCAAGCTTGATGTTGACTCCTGGTACAATTATATAATAGATAATTAAATAGAAGATTTGTAATCATTAAGAAGTGGTAAACACAATGTGCC
Organism: Gracilinanus agilis; assembly: GCF_016433145.1. Classification (NCBI taxonomy): domain Eukaryota; kingdom Metazoa; phylum Chordata; class Mammalia; order Didelphimorphia; family Didelphidae; genus Gracilinanus; species Gracilinanus agilis. The sequence goes on from NC_058134.1 coordinate 131,769,862, forward strand.
AGCATTGTTTGGCTAAAAGTCTAGTAATGGAAAACTAATCTTGTTTCCTTTTTTTTTTCAATAGAGTTGCTTAACTTTTGACAGAGTAACTTAACTTAAGGTCAGTCTAGTAATACTGTTTATCTAAATTATCAGAAAGGTATTTGGCAAAACCATACTTTTACTCATTAATGTCATAACCTTAGAGCCAGCTTGACTTTTCCTCTATACATCACATGCAATCAATCATGTTGTTGCTGTTGAATCATTTTAGTCCTATCCAACTCTTCATGTTCCCTATTTTTTGTTTGTTTTGGTGAAGACAATGGACTGGTTTGCCACTTCTTTCTCTAGCTCATTTTAGAGATGAAGAAACTGAGGCAAACTGGGTTAGGTGACTTTCCCAGGGTCACACAGCTATTGTTTGAGTGTGGATTTGAATTCCAGAAGATGAGTCTTCCTGACTTCAAGCCCAGCACTGTGTCACCTCCCTGTCTCAATTGTGAAGTCTTATCAATTCAACCTCTGAAACATAATTAATTTTTATCTCTTCTTTATTTGACCTCCCTAGCTTAGAGCTTTATGTTCTCTTGCTTAACCATTGCAATATTCTCTTAACTAGTCTTCCTTTCATCAATTTCCTCCCCTCTGCTCTGTCCTATCAATCTTCCTAAAGCAGAGTTCTAATTACATCACTGCCCTGCTCAAAAACTTTCAGGAGTTCCTCTTGACTAAAAATAAAGGGTAAACTCCTTAAGCCAGCATAGTATGCTGAATTTGGAATCAAGGGATCTTGTTTCAAATCCTGGCTCTGACATTTACTCCTTGTGGAAAATTAATTAACCTCTCTAGAACTCACTTTGTTCATTGATGAAATAAGAAAGTAGAATTAAGTGTCATTTAATAAAGAAAAGAAGTGCCTATTATTTGCCAGGTTTGGTGATAAGTGCTGGAATTATAAATAAAGGCAAAAATGTCACTCAAACAGGTGAGATAGTATGCAAATAACTATGTACATATAAAATACATACAGTGTAAATGGAAGGAAATATCAGGGGGAAGGTATAAGCAGTGAGATGGACCTGGAAAGACCTCTTCTAGAAGGAAAGATTTGAGCAGAATATTCAAGGATGCTTGTGAAGGAAGGAGGCATAGGCGAGGAAAGAGAGCATTCCAAGGATGGGGAATGATCAGTAAAAGGGCCTAGTGATGGGAAATGGAGGATAATGTCGTAGAAAAAGCAAGTATACCTGGATACTTGGATTACAGACTATGTGGAGGGGAGGAAGGTATATGATTAGAAGGGTAGGAAGAAGCCAGTCTGTAGAGGGTTTTTTAGAAGAGCAAAAGATCAATCCTAGCACAAAGCCTGGGATGCTAGAATAGCAGACTAGCATTCCACATTTTGGCAATGATCTACATTTCAGTTTTATCTCACACTAGTCTTCTTTATGTAAACTATCCAAATGCAAAGACTTAGGGAACCCTAAGCATGTCTGAAATCTCTTGATTCCAAAAATTCACTCGCACCATCCCCTATTTCTATCATTTTCACCCCATCTGTGACCACTGAAATCCTACCCATTCTTTGAGACCCATATCATATGCCAAATAATCCATGATTTGCAGGAGAATGTAATCTTCTTGCAGGCTAGACTGTTTTGTTGTTTGTCTTTTTATACCTATGAGCTCATGATACCAAGAACCTAGTACAGTTCTGGGCAGAAAGGAAGTACAGTTGTACCTTGCTATATTGTGATTTACTTATTGCAGCTTCACTGTTTAAAAAAAAATCTTATTCTGTATTGTGGAGCACTCTATTGGCTGATGGAATGAAAGGCAACCAACCTGGATGCTGATTAGCTCAGTGACTGTAGGTTAATAGAGTATGGAAAAGATTTATAGGAAAGTGGGAAGAGTTTATAAAGTCTTAAAATATATATAAGTAATAAAATAAATGTAACACCACTACTTCAAGGATTTTCACCTTTTGGGGGGTCTCTGGAACTTAACTCCAATGGCAGGTGAGGGATCACTGTATTTAATAAATAGTTCTCTAACTGAATTGTCTTTCTAGGTCTGCATAATGGAAATAAGAGCACTGAATTTGACATCAGAAGACCTGAGGTTCAAATTTGGCTTTCCATTAAGTAAGACTTATTGACCTTGGCTAAGTCACTTAAATTTCTCTGGGTCTCTATTTTCTAGGATGAGAGAATTCAAAAATTTTATGACTAAACATACCTTCTAGGCCTGAGCCCTATGATCAGTTCGGCCAGAAGTGATCTCTTCATCTTAAAAATCCTGAGAGCAAATTGTTGTGATGATTAAAAGTTTTAAGAGACTGACTTCTGGGCAAGAAAATCAGTTTATTGATTGGGCTAGCAATAATAAATGAATTAATTGGTCAGTGATATCTCTTGGTGATCAAAAACCCCAAAATCATGTCATGGGGATCCGGAAATACAATCTTGGGAGCTCATTATTCATCCCCTCCCCTGGATATCCGAAGGCATCTCTGATTGGTAAATAGCCAACAAATCCATCACAGTTTTTATTCCCTCCCTGATTCTGATTCCTCAATTGATCTTTGACTATCACATGTCTGGTCTCATACTCCCAACATCTGAAAGGAGAACTCCAATTCTGCCCAGTTACCCTGGGCTTCTTAATGGGAGATTTGAGAACATGGTTATATTGCTAGCAGATATATTGAGTTTGGGCTGGCTCATATTTACTGAGCAAGACAGACCTCATACTGTCATTTTCCTATTTATCTTACAATGGAAGAAATTCATTGGGTGGAGCATTTGTTGAAGGTCCTAGAAACAAAAGAATAAGTACAGAGGTCCGGGGATGAATCTAATCCTTAATATAAAACTTAGAAATAGAAATAAATCTTATATCTGTAGCAATACACCTGAGAAGTCTATCTTCCAATGAACCAGAGGCGGGAATAAGGAAAATTAATGTTGAATTTTTTTTATGAGTAATATTTCTGTGGGAAATCATTCACTTTCCCAACCCTGAGTCTATACCCAAGACATCTAAACTGGGTTGGGACCTTTTGTCTTTTGTTCAAAGCCTTTATCTTAAAAATAAACAAACAAAACAAATTTCCTAAGGGTTCTAAAACTGGGTAGGTATGGCATTTCCCTTATTTAAGTAAAGATCTACCTTCCTTGTGATGAAGTAATTGGGTAGGAGCTCATATCACTAAAGTGGCCTCCTCTTTTGAAATATCTACCAATAAGAAATGCCGAAGGAATTCCAAAGGATGAACTGCCAATCCCATCTGAAAGAGGATATGGCTCCCTGTAAGAGATTCAGAGCTCATGAAGGGTATTTCATGGAAAAGGCAAGTGAAAGATCCATCCTTTGTTAATAGACCACATGCACTGTTGAGAAATAGAAATGATGTTATTCTCTGGGAAATGGCCTCATGATTTATTGGTTAAAAAGTTCCAGGTACTACATTATTTATGCTTATCTTATGCATGTATTACAATATATTTTCTATTATAATTACTCATGTATATGTTATTTCTCTTGCTAAACTGTAAACTCCTCGATGTCAGGTTTATTCATCTATGTTATCTCCCTCTATGCTGAGTGCAGAGCTTTGAATATACAAGCACTTAGATGTTTGTTCAATAAATTATGGAGTATACATTTAGGTGGATTCATTCCTAGTTGAATAACCACATGTGTTGACTAATGGATCAATTTCAACTGGAAGGAGATCTCTGGTAACTTGTCTTTGGTTCTGTTTTGTTAAAAATCTTTTTCAAGAATTAGAATACAAGATGGCTGGTAAGATGGCAGATTAGATGGAGCAAATCTTAAGACCTCCGCACCCTTTCCACACTGAGATAGAAAACAAAGTGCTTTGAGAAGAAAGAGGACCAAATCTAACAACAGGACAGAGCAGGGGGATCCTACTGCTGGACAACTCAAGAGGTTCACCAAGGAAAAGGCTTGAATTCTTGAACTATTGGGTCTGAGGGTATAGAAGGGGAATCCCAGGACCCCTCCCCCATGGGCTGTCTGGAGTCTCCAGCAACGCCTGAAATCTCTGGGTTTCGGGTGAGTGGGTGCAGTGGCCCAGAGAGAGAGGGCCTTGCTGGCGTTGAACTCGGGGAGTTGAACACAGGCACCAGAGAGGTGGCTAGAGAAGAAAGCCAGAGAAACATAGGAAAAATGCTCAGAAGATGGTGGCTTAGATGGAGCAAAACTTCAGAAATACTTGCTTTACCACATGAAGATAGAGAAGAGAGCACTTAGAGAGGAAAGAAAACCAGGTCTAAAGGCAGCAGAAGGACCCTACTGCTGGATAGCTCAGCAAAAACACTCCATCTTGTTGCCCTTCCCCCCCATGTTTTTTTTCTCTCTCAAGGTTTTAGCCTCAGGGCACATTAAGCAATGCAGACTAATCCAGTCCAGGCTTAATTCCATCAATTCGGCAAACTAGAAAATTTTAGAGGGTAGGGAAACTCCAACAACCCTCCCCCATAGATTGCAGAAAACATAATTACAAACCTCCATTGCCAGCTGGGGGAAAATCTTTCATCAAAGCTCATTAAATCCATCTGATTAAACTAGCAGAACATAGAAGGAAAAAACAAGTAAACAACAGAAAAAGAGAAAAGAAATTACAATTGGCAGCTTCTTTCCAGGAAGCGAAAAAAGAGCAAATGAAATAGAAGAAGAGGAGGAAGCTCCAGCAAATTGGACACAGGCTTTGGAAGATCTTAAAATTCAATTAACTCAAGAACTTCAGGAACTAAAAAAGCAATCAAGAGAGGCTGAAGACAAAAGGAAATACATGAACTAAAACCAGAAAATAAAGTCTTAAAAGCCAAAATTGACCAGCTCAAAAATGAAGCAAAGAAGGCAAAAGATGGTCTACAAAGAAAATCAGACCAGAAGAAGGATGAGCAAAAAGCCAGGGATGAAATTCAGTCTTTAAAAATAAGAATTCAACAACTAGAAGCAAATGACTTCACAAGGTAGCAAGAATATATAAAACAAAATAATAAAAATTAAAAATTTGAAGAAAATATGAAACACCTCATTGACACAACCACAGATCTGGAAAACAGATCTCGAAGAGACAATTTAAAAATTATTGGTCTACTGGAACGTCATGACAAAAGAAAAAGCCTGGACATCATCCTACAGGAAATTATACAAGAAAACTGTCCTGCCATTCTCAAACAAGAGGGAAAAGTAGAAATTGAAAGAATCCACAGATCACCTCCTACATCTAATCCACAACTGACAACTTCTAGGAATATTATAGCCAAATTCAAAAACTACCAGACAAAGGAAAAAATATTATAAGCTGCTAAGAAGAAGTCATTCAGATAATAGGGAACCACAGTTAGGATAACATAGGATCTGGGTACATCTACATTGAAGGACTAGAAGGCATGGAATATAATATTCTGGAAAGCAAGAGAGCTGGGTCTACAACAAAGAATTAACTATCCAGCAAAACTGACTATATTCTTGTGGAAAGTATGGTCATTCAATAAAATTGAAGACTTCCAAGTATTCATAAAGAAAAAAATGACTTAAACAGAGAGTTTGCTGGTCAAACACAGAACTCAAGAGAATCACCATAAGGTAATTAAGATAGTGGAAAAAAATTTTTAAAAAAATCTTTTCTTTAAGGGACCCAATAAGTTCTAGTAATTTGTATCCCTAGAAGACAAGAAGATATTGGCAAATATTAAAAATTGTCATTATNTATATATATATATATATATATATATATATATATATATATATATATATGTGTGTGTGTGTGTGTGTGTGTGTGTGTGTGTGTGTGTGTGTGTGTGTGTGTAAATATATATAAAACTAGAGGGAATAAAAGGAGATGATATTAAGAAAAATGGGAAAACAGACAAAATGGAGTAAATTTATATTCCATAAAGAAGCATGTAGGGTGAACAGGGGAGATGACCAATAAACTGGAAGGCTAAAGAGGTTAGAGAGAGAGAAAATACTTACTACTTAAGTGCATTGAAATTAACTTAAAGAGGGAAGAACAATCAGATCCATTGGAGCAGAGAATTGATTTGCACCCTATAGAGAAGTAGATAGGTAACAAAAGGACTGGTGGGGAGGAACACAATACTAGGGAGGGAGAAGGTGTGGGGTAGCTTAAAAAGATCCTAAAGAAGAATAAGCGGGGAATAAGAAGGGTGAGGGGAGAAAGGGAAGTACAATAAGGGAGGGGATCAGGGGAACTGATTAAAAACAAAAGACTGGTATAGAAGGAAATAAAGAAGAAAGGGCAGGACAAGGAGAGAGAATCAAAATGTCTGGGAATATACAATTGAAAATTATAACTCTGAATGTGAATGGGATGAACTCACCCATAAAATGGAATCAAATAGCAGAGTGGATTAGAAACCAAAATCCTACCATATGTTGTCTACAAGAAACACACATGAGCCAGGCAGACATACATAGAGTGAAAATGAAAGGCTGGAGCAAAATCTATTGGGCTTCAACTGAGAAAAAGAAGGCAGGAGTTGTAATCATGATTTTTGATAGAGCCAAAGTAAAAATAGATCTGATTAGAAGAGATAGTGAATGTAATTACACCCTGATAAAAGGCAGTATAAACAATGAAAAAATTTCAGTACTGAACATGTATACACCAAATGGTATAGTATCCAGATTTCTAAAGGAGAAGCTAGCAGAGCTCAAGGATGAAATAGATAGCAAAACTATACTAGTGGGTGACCTCAACCTTCCCCTATCAGATCTAGATAAATCAAACCAAAAAATAAATAAGAAAGAAATAAGAGAGGTAAATGGAATCACAGAGAAAATGGAGTTAATAGATATATAGAGAAAAATAAATCAGGATAAAAAGGAATACACCTTCTTTTCAGCAGCACATGGAATATTCACAAAGACTGACCATGTACTAAGGCATAGAAACATGGCAAACAAATGCAAAAAAAACAGAAACAACAAATGAAACCTTATCATATCAAATCATGATGCAATAAAAATAGTTATTAACAAGGATACATGGAGAGCCAAACCAAAAACGAATTGGAAATTAAATAATATGATTCTCCAAAATAAGTTAGTTAAAGAACAAATCATAGAAACAATTAACGATTTCATTGAAGTCAATGACAATGATGAGACTTCTTACCAAAACCAATGGGATGCAGCCAACGCAGTTCTAAGGGGAAAATTTATATCATTGAGTGCATATATTACCAAATTAGGGAGGGCAGAAGTTAATGAATTGGGTATAAAACTTAAAAAACTAGAAAGCAAGCAAATTAAAAATCCCCAGATGAAAACTAAATTAGAAATACTAAAAATCAAAGGAGAAATTAATACAATCGAAAGTAAAAGGACTATTGAATTAATAAAGACTAGAAGCTATTATTGTGAAAAAACAGATAAAAGAGACAAAGTACTGGTAAATCTAATAAAAAAAAGAAAGAAGAAAACCAAATTAATAGTATCAAAGATGTAAAGGGAGACTGCACTTCTAATGAAGAGAAAATTAAGGCAATGATTAAAAATTATTTTGCCCAACTTATTTGGTAATAAATATAGCAATCTAGGTGATATGGATGAATATTTACAAAAATATAAATTACCTAGATTAACAGTAGAAGAAATAGAATACTTAAATAATCCCATATCAGAAAAAGAAATTGAACAAACCATCAAAGAACTCCCTAAGAAAAAAATTGCCAAAGCCTGATAGATTCACAAGTGAATTCTATCAAACATTCAAAGAGCAACTAATCCCAATACTATACAAATTATTTGATATAATAAGCAAAGAAGGAGTCCTACCAAATTCCTTTTATGACACTAATATGGTACTGATTCCAAAGCCAGGCAGATCAAAAAGAGTAAGAAAACTACAGACCAGTCTTCCTAATGAATATAGATGCAAAAATCTTAAATAGAATACTAGCAAAAAGACTCCAGCAAGTGATCATGAGGGTTATCCATCATAATCAGGTGGGATTTATACCAGGATTGCAAGGATGGTTCAACATTAGGAAAACCATCCACATAATTGACCATATCAACAGTCTAATAAACAAAAATCACATGATTATCTCAATAGATGCTGAAAAAGCCTTTGACAAAATACAGCATCCATTTCTATTAAAAACATTGAAAAGTATAGGAATAGAAGGACCCTTCCTAAAAATAATAAACAGTATACACCTAAAACCATCAACAAGCATTATATGGAATGGGGATAAATTAGAAGTCTTCCCAATAAGATCAGGAGTGAAACAAGGATGCCCATTATCACCTCTATTATTCAACATAGTACTAGAAACACTAGCAATAGCAATTAGAGAAGAAAAAGAAATTGAAGATATCAAAATAGGCAACAAGGAGACTAAGCTATCACTATTTGCAGATGATATGATGGTCTATTTAAAAAATCCTAGAGAAGGGGCAGCTGGGTAGCTCAGTGGATTGAGAGTCAGGCCTAGAGACAGGAGGTCCTAGGTTCAAATCTGGCCTCAGACATTTCCCAGCTGTGTGACCCTGGGCAATTCACTTGACCCACATTGCCCACCCTTACCACTCTTCCACCTAGGAGACAATACATAGAAGTTAAGGCTTTAAAAAAATCCTAGAGAATCAACTAAAAAGCTTGTAGAAATAATCAACAACTTTAGCAAAGTTGCAGGATACAAAATAAATGCACATAAATCATTAGCATTTCTATATATTTCCAACACATCACAGCAACAAGAGTTAGAAAGAGAAACACCATTTAAAAATAACCCTAGACAATATAAAATACTTAAGAATCTATCTACCAAAACAAACACAGGAATTATATGAAAACAACTACAAAACACTTCCCAAACAATTAAAACTAGATCTAAACAATTGGAAAAACATTGATTGCTCATGGGTAGGATGAGCAAATATAAAAAAATGACCATTCTACCGAAATTAATTTACTTTTTTAGTGGCATACCTATCAAACTACCAAAAAACTTTTTTACTGAATTAGAAAAAAACTATAACATAGTTCATTTGGAAGAAAAAAAGATCAAGAATATCAAGATAAATAATGAAAAAAATGAAGGAAGATGGCCTATGTTACATTGATCTTAACAGATATTTGGCAAAGCTGAAGAGATGGCCTGAAACTAGAAACCTGCATACTCACTCCTCCCCTTGCCCCCACAGGTTTCAGTGAGTAGGGAGGGATAGGTATTCCTTACTCTCACCCCTCCCACCTAGCAGTTAGAAATCAGTTGGAAATGGAGGCAGGACTGATGTCTTCTGGCAAGGCTCAGCAAGACAAATCTCTAATGATGTTCACTTTCTCAACTTATATTCCCCACAGGTTTGACTGAGGGACAGTAGGAGAAGCTTAATGGGTTGTTGTTATCAGGGACAGAGAAATCTAACTTGTATGGGCTGGACAGCTAAAAGAAACCTAGCTGAAGTTGGATGTAAGTATCCCTAGAATAATAAACAGGCACTGCTCCCAAAAGATGAAGTTTATACTGATAAAAGAATAAGGGAAGGTAGGGAAGGGGTTTCAAGGATTTGGATAAGATCTGGGAAGCCCAAAACTATTAGGTAGAAACTGCCCCTCCCCCCAGTAGGGAGTGGCAGACTTTATATCTAGCTGATTCTCAAAGCTTATAATAATCATTTCTAATATCTAAAATAACTAAATGAATAACAAAATGCTATTACAAGAAAGGTCTAATTCTGCTAGACAGACAAACTCCTGAGAAGAAACCAAAATGGCTTTTGCCACTATGGCCACCAAGGCAATCCCAAACCAGGAACAGCTAGCAAAGTGACCTGCTCACTTCAACCTCTAGGAATCAACTGTTTAACTGCTTTCAAACTGTTCCCTCACCCAGAGTTCTCCAGGGGGGTCCCCTGGAATTTTGGGTGAGACTTGACCCTGTATCTTATAGAAATACCACCCTGCCATTTTCCATGTTGCACATAGCAGTACCAGATATTAAACTGTACTATAAAGCAGTGGTCATCAAAACAATATGGTACTAGGGGGCAGCTGGGTAGCTCAGTGGATTGAGAGTCAGACCTAGAGATGGGAGGTCCTAGGTTCAAATCCAGTCTCAGACACTTCCCAGCTGTGTGGCCCTGGGCAAGTCACTTGACCCCCATTGCCCACCCTTACCTCTCTTCCATCAAGGAGCCAATGCACAGAAGTTAAGGGTTTAAAAAATTAAAACAAAACAAAACAAAACAAAAAAACAATATGGTACTAGCTAAGAGACAGAAGGGAGTATCAGTGGAATAGACTTGAGTTAAGTGACATCAGCAAGACAGTCTATGATAAACCCAAAGAAACCAGCTTTTGGGACAAAAACCCACTATTTGACAAAAACTACTGGGAAAATTAGAAAAGAATATGGGAGAGATTAGGTTTAGATCAAAATCTCACACCCTACACCANCTTTCAAACTGTTCCCTCACCCAGAGTTCTCCAGGGGGGTCCCCTGGAATTTTGGGTGAGACTTGACCCTGTATCTTATAGAAATACCACCCTGCCATTTTCCATGTTGCACATAGCAGTACCAGATATTAAACTGTACTATAAAGCAGTGGTCATCAAAACAATATGGTACTAGGGGGCAGCTGGGTAGCTCAGTGGATTGAGAGTCAGACCTAGAGATGGGAGGTCCTAGGTTCAAATCCAGTCTCAGACACTTCCCAGCTGTGTGGCCCTGGGCAAGTCACTTGACCCCCATTGCCCACCCTTACCTCTCTTCCATCAAGGAGCCAATGCACAGAAGTTAAGGGTTTAAAAAATTAAAACAAAACAAAACAAAACAAAAAAAAACAATATGGTACTGGCTAAGAGACAGAAGGGAGTATCAGTGGAATAGACTTGAGTTAAGTGACATCAGCAAGACAGTCTATGATAAACCCAAAGAAACCAGCTTTTGGGACAAAAACCCACTATTTGACAAAAACTACTGGGAAAATTAGAAAAGAATATGGGAGAGATTAGGTTTAGATCAAAATCTCACACCCTACACCAAGATAAATTCAGAATGGGTGAATGACTTGAATATAAAAAAGGAAACTATAAGTAAATTAGGCGAACACAGAATAGTATACTTGTCAGATCTCTGGAAAAGGAAAGGTTTTAAAACCAAGTAAGAGTTTGAAAAATTATGAAATGTAAAATAAATAATTTTGAGTATATTAAATTAAAAAGGTTTTGTACAAACAAAAACAATGCAACCAAATTCAGAAGGGAAACAACAAACTGGGAAAAAAATCTTTATAACAAAAAAACTCTGACAAAGGTCTAATTACTCAAATATACAAGGAGCTGGGGGCAGCTGGGTAGCTCAGTGGAGTGAGAGTCAGGCCTAGAGACAGGAGGTCCTAGGTTCAAACCTGGCCTCAGCCACTTCCCAGCTGTGTGACCCTGGGCAAACCACATGACCCCCATTGCCCACCCTTACCAATCTTCCACCTATGAGACAATACATCGAAGTACAAAGGTTAAAATATATATATATACACACAAGGAGCTAAATCAATTGTACAAAAAAATCAAGCCATTTCCCAGTCGATAAATGGGCAAGGGATATGAACAGGTAATTTTCAGATAAAGAAATCAAAACTATCAATAAGCACATGAGAAAGTGTCCTAAATATCTAATAATTAGAGAAATGCAAATCTAAACAACTCTGAGGTATCACCTCAAACATAGCAGATTGGCTAAAATAACAGTAGGGGAGGGTAATAAATGTTGGAGGGGGTGTGGCCAAATTGGGATATTAATTCATTGCTGGTGGAGTTGTGAACTGATCCAAACATTCTGTATGGCAATTTGGAACTATGGCCAAAGAGCTCTCAAAAACTGCCTGCCCTTTGATCCAGCCATACCATTGCTGGGTTTGTACCCCAAAGAGATCATAGATAAAAAGACTTGTACAAAAATATTTATAACTTTTTTTTTTGTGGTGGCAAAATACTAGAAAATGAGGGTATGCCCTTCAGTTGGGGAATGGCTGAACAAATTGTGGTATATGCTGGAGAGGGAATATTATTGTGCTCAAAGGAATAATGAACTGGAGGAATTCCATGTAAACTGCAACAACCTCCAGGAATTGATGCAGAGTGAAAGGAGCAGAGCCAGAAGAACATTGTACACAGAGACCAATACACTGTGGTAAAATTAAATGTAATGGACTTCTGTACTAGCAGCAATGCAATGACCCAGGACAGTTCTGAGGGACTTATGGAAAAGAACGCTACCCACATTCAGAGGAAGAACTGCAGGAGAGGAAACACAGAAGAAAAACAACTGCTTGAATACATGGATTGATGAGGACATGATTGGGGATGTAGACTCGAAATGACCACACCAGTGCAACTATCAATAATATGGAAATAAGTCTTGATAGATGACACATGTTAAAACCAGTGGAAATGCATGTTGGATATGGGGTTGGTGTGCGGGTAGAGAGAGCAAGAACATGAATCATTTAACCATGGAAATGAAAAAAAAAAGAATTTGAATAAGAAATAGAAAAATAATGATTAAATTTGCAACTGGCCTAAAGTCAGAGTGGATAGTTAACAGGTGGCTGAGAAAATAATAAGGTCTCAACAAGATTTCATAGGGGTTAGTTAATGCATTAGAAATCTAATAGAGATAAATGTATCATTTTCAATTTAGGCTGAAAACTCAACCTCATACAAATAGAACCAGTAGTAGTTGAGGGATAGAGCATGGTTAGACAGCATTTTTATGTGAAAAGGACCTGGGGATTTTAGTTGACTGCCATCTCAATATGAAGCTAATTCAATCTTAGGCTGCAATAATAAAAGTGCAATATTCACAGCAGGGAAGGCAGTCTTCATTCTGAGCTGGTCAGACCACATCTAGAGTATTGAATCCAGTGCTGTGTAGCACATTTAAAGTGAGACATTGACAAACTGGAGTACATATAGAGAAGGGCAAAGAGATTGGTGAGGATTCTGGAATGGTTGAAGAAATTGTGGTTATTTAACTGCAACAGGGAAGAATTATGAGGGCATTATAGTTGTCTTCAAATATTTCAAAAATTGTGTTTTAGGATGAAAATGACTTATTCTTTGTGACTAGAGAGGGCTGAAAATGATCAATGGTTCAAAAATTTTAATAACTCTAACAAAATAAAAGAATACAGCAACATTTCAGAAACAAACACATCTATGACTTAAAATCGTAGAGAGCTTCCTGAAACTCAGTAAAATCCTGACTTGTATGTCATCACACCTCTTGTTGTTTAGTCACCTCTGACTCTTCATGAGCCCATGTACCACAGGCACTTTATCCACTGAGCCACTTAACTACTTCCTATCATACCACTTCAGAGTGTCAAAGGTAGGATTTGAACCTAGGATTTCTAAGCCCTGAATGCTATTCATTTTTTTCTACACTCTTTTTTCCCCCACTTTTATTATTGTTTTATTTTTTCCCAGTTACACATACAAATACTTTTTTATCATTCTTTTTTTAAATTGAATTCCAATTTCTCCTTCCCACACTTCCCCCTTTTCCTGAAACAGTAAGCAATTTGATATAGAATAAACATGTGTGATAATACATTATTTCCATATTAGTCATGTGGAAGAGGACACATTAAAAAAAAACAAAGAAAATAAAGCAAAAAGTATGTTTTGATCTTCATTCAGATTCCATCATTTCTTTCTCTGGAGGTTGACAGACCCCCAACCCCCAACCTTTTCCCCCATATTAGTCTAATTGTGAAAGAAATTCCCTACAGTCATAAAAGGTATGTTATAAGGAATTTATTAAATGTTTGCTCTTTCTCCTTAGGAACAGCATTTTTAGGTTAGAGGAAGTTAAGAAATATCATTTTGTCTCATTAAGAGCAGAAATTTTATGTTAAAGGAAGTTTTATTAAGTTCATTCTATTACTTTAAGAAGCCAGAGCAGATAGCTCTCACCTGCCATCACTTTAAGAGACCTATCATAAAAGTGAGAATTCAGCGAGTTCTGGGCTCCAGTCTTTCTGACTTTCTTGGGAGCAGGTGGCTGCATCATTCTCTCAGACAATGAAGATGTTAGTTATTTTGAGACAGTTACTTTGAGAGTTTGGGATAAACCTACAAAGTAGAGTTAAAGTCTGATCTGGAGGGCTTTTTTCTCCTGAAGGGGAAGGGAGCTGTCAGAGGGGCTCTGTCTATGCTCTCTGACTTGGAAGCGGGGACTGCATCTGAGTCTCTCTGCCAAGAGATTCTGACAGTTATATCTGACAGTGGGCTTCAGGCAGCTTTTGGTTTTTCATAGATTACTTTAAGGAGTTCATTATCAATTTAAGGTTCATTGTTTAGCATAGGTTAGTAAGACAGAATTTAATCTTAGTTTAGTAAGAATAGTTTAAGGAGGCTTACTTGTAGGCAAGAAGAAGCTGCAAAGAAAGCAGTTAGTTTAGGGGGGTGGGTTATTTAGAGATTTTAGTATAAGGTTAAGAGATTTCCTGTCCTATTCCTCTTAGTTTCTATCCTTCTGTTTCCTCTCCCTACCTCTTCTCATAGAACAAATAAATAAGGGTTATATCCAACTGCTTCAGGCATTGCATCCACTGCCTACAAACCCCTAACAGTTTTAGTTTACCCTAACTGCTTAAGGACATTTATCAATTGCCTATCAATATTATTACAAATAACAGCTTCAGTTTACCTTTATAACAAGTATAAGCATAATGAAAATATATTACCTTATTATTACATGTTTTATATTTTGTTTTTAGTTAATTTACTTCTTAGTCAAACATTCTGAACAACTGTCCCTTCTCAGCTGAGACTTGTTGGTTCTCCATTTGCATATCAGAAAGTCCACTCAGTAAGAAATGTCCACAGACACTGATACAAGAAGAGCAGGGGAATATGGAATTGGCCTATGAGAAAAATGAAAAGAGAAAGTGACTTGGAACTGCAATATATATTTTTCTTATTCAACACAGGAATATTTTGATGGCAAAGTTAAATTTAAATGGTAATATCAGAGATTCTCCTCCATTCTATTCTTATTTTAGAAGTTTTACTTAGTCACTGAATACTGATTGGGAAGATTGGAGGATTCCATGGGTTGGGTGCTATGTAGGTTTTCAGGTGGAGTATATAGTATGGAGGAAATATTCAGGTTTTCAGACAGCATTAATAGCTCATATCTAGAACTGGGGAGGTAATAGTGTTGTACTTTTCCCTTTTGCTCAGGTCACTTCTATGGTATTGGTTTTATCATTTCGTTTTTATAAGAATTTGACTATAAATGGTCAAAGGATTTGAACAGGCAGTTCTTAAATGAAGAATTAAAACTATCTTTAGTCATATCAAAAAATACTCCAAATCATTATTAATTACAGACATACAAATTAAAACAATTCTAAGGTCCTGCCTTATACCTATCAGTTTGGCTAATATGACAACAAAGTAAAATTATAAATGTTGGAGGGAATGTGGGAAAACTGTGATGCTAATACACTGTTGGTGGAGCTATAAAATGATACAACTGCTCTGGAGAGCAATTGTGAGCCATAAAAAAATAGTGCATACTTTTTTGGTCTAGCAATACCACTCTAAGATCTCCATCCCAAAGAAATCAAAGATAAGAGGAAAGGATCTACTTGTGAATTAAATATTATCAGCACTGTAAGAATCCAGGAAAACTCCAAGGAACTCATGATGAAAAAGGCTATCTACCACCATAGAAAGAACTGGTGGAGTCTGAATACAGATTGAAGCAAGCCACTTTTCACTTTATTTCCTTCATGTATAAGTTTTTTCTTGTATTGTCTTCTATCACAACATGATGAACATGGAAATATATGCTGCATGTTAGCATATGTATGACCTATATTATATTACCTACCATCTTATGGAGAAGGGAGGAGTGAAATGGAGAAAAAGAACATGGATCTCAAAAATTGTCAGAAAACAATTATTAAAAGTTATATTTATATATAATTGGGGAAAAATATATATTTTAACTCCTTATCTCCCATCTTAGTATCAATACTGTTCCAAGTCAGAAGAGCAGTAAGGGCTAGGCACTGGAGGTTAAGGGACTTGCTCAGGGTCACACAAGTAGGAAGTGTCTGAGGCTAGATTTGAACCTAGCACCTCCCATCTCTAGGCCTGGCTCTCAATCCACTGAGCCACTCAGCTGACCCCTAATAAAATATTTTTTAAAAAGAATTTGACTAACTAGAGTATATCTAGATAATGGGGACAAAGATGACAAGGAGGATTGTAGGATCATGATCATGCCATGTCAGTTGAAGGAATTGGGGCTGTTTAGCTTAGAAAATGGAAGACAGAGGACTTGATAGCTATGTTCCAATATTTTAAGGTCTTTCATGTGGAAGGATGATTATACTTGTTCTTCTTGGCCCCAAAGGGCATTTTGATGTAAGGGGAAAAGCTGTAATAAAACTTCCTCCAAAGTTCAATGGAGTTTTGCTGCATTGGAATAGGAAGTCCTCATTCACTAGAAATTTTCAAGTGGAAGCTGGATGATCCCTTTGTCAGATATGTTTTAAAGAGAATTCCTGTTCAAGTATAATTTGGACTTGATGGCCTCTACTTTGAGAGTTTATAAATCTTTGTCAATCAGTAAAAGCTGAGCCTCCTGCCCTTCTTTCTTCTCTCCATGTCTAATCCTTTTTTCCCCCTTTCTGAGGATAGAGGAAAAAGGGTTGAAAGGAGGCAGGGTCATTATTGGTTTGAAGAAGAAAGAAGATTTCAATTTTCCCTTTCCCCCCATTCTAGTTACATGGCAGGCTTTTTTATTCTTTTCTGTATAGGACTCAATCCTTCTTTCTCCTCCCTAGACTTCTCTGACCTCATGCCCCTAAATTTCTCTACAAAATGATCTCCTTCATGCTAACAGACAGAATCTCTTTGGTAGGATGTTAAGTAGGGAACTATATTCCCCCAGAGAAAAATTGACCTGTAAGAGAAAAAGAATCTGACCTGTAAAGTATGCAGTAACTTTCCAGAGAGCTATCCTAGAGAGCCTTTTTACCCTGGTAACAGATCATTCATCCTAAAGGAGGAACAAATAGTCACCAAAGCAAAATGCCACTTTGGGGCTCAAGCTAACAGCACCCCCTGCCATTTTAGGGACAGCTGGCTTCTTTTACTAAACCCAACCTGGGATGTATGAAAAGGAAGGCAATGTATACAGAGAGTTAATGTCAGCATTGAGCTCCAAGAAGAAAACAGAAAACGGTTACTGTCAAGCAATGAAGAGGAATATAGGAACTCCTGGGGGGGAAACATGAACCCCTGGCAAAGCAGCTTCTTAGGAGGCAGAGAGAAAGCACGGTGGGAGTCTGAAAGCTCATACACACAAGTTCTTAAACAACTGAGATAGGAATACAGGCAAGTGAATCTTTTGAGTCAGTTTCCTAGCAACATAAGGGCAGTGTAATTTGGGGCATTTTGTTTTCATTGACTATAAATAGTGGATCCTGAAAAGAGTCTGAGCAACTAAAAAAAGAG
The DNA here is from genome assembly GCF_016433145.1 of Gracilinanus agilis. Lineage (NCBI taxonomy): Eukaryota > Metazoa > Chordata > Mammalia > Didelphimorphia > Didelphidae > Gracilinanus > Gracilinanus agilis. The sequence continues at coordinate 131,787,398 of NC_058134.1, forward strand.
GGTGGGGGTGGGAAAGAAGAACTTACTGGTGGCTCATGATTCACTCTACTACTGCGTTCTAATAATGAAAAAGAAAATAACTGTATCCACCTGCTTGCTAATCTGTCCCAATAACCTGTCCTTCCCAGGAGTTGCTAAATATCTAAGGGGCAAGGGGTGAGGGGTCTATAAAGCTAGCCCAGTGAAGAACTGTGAAGCAGACAAAGGTAGAGGTTGGCATCTCTAGCCTCCTCCTTCAATGTCCTTTGTTTTCCTTAAGGAATCTGCCTTCACACAATGCCTAGTGCTCTCGTACATTTTTTTCCTTCCTCATTGAAAATATCTGATCTCGAATCCTTTAATTTCAAATAATACTAAAATGGATCCATGAGCTCATTAATTCAGGCAATCTCTCTAATGATGTAGAGCAGTGGTTCCCAAACTTTTTTGGCCTACTGCCCCCTTTCCAGAAAAAATATTTCTTAGCCCCCTGGAAGTTAAATTTTTTAAATTGTAATAGCAATTAATAGGAAAGATAAATGCACCTGTAGCCATCACCGCCTCCCTGGATGGCTGCAGCACCCACCAGGGGGCAGTGACGCCCACTTTGGGAAACACTGAATTGTAGACTGTAGCTATGATAAGGTGATTCATGCCTACCCAACTGTGGTTCTTGTCCATATCCTCCCATAAGTTAACGGAAGAGGGCTTGCTTGACATGCTGGGCATTTTCCCTTATGTTGAAAGGATTCCAGTAGCCTCCTCTTCCTCTTGTCATTCCTCATCCCATCACAAGACCTTTGATTCTTTATTAATGTCTTTTATTCTTCTTGTACTTTACCATTCCTTACTGGTTATATATAGCCTACTCACTCTCATTATGTACCTCTTCATAGTTCCTTATGTGACATTAATTTTTAATTTTTTAAATTTTATTTTAAACTTTGATTATCATTATTTTTATATTTTATATTTTTATTATTTTTGTTTTTATTATATTTATATTTATTATTAATCATTTATTGCTTTATTTATTTAATTTGTTGGTTAGTTTACTTTAATTTATTAATTTAATTTTAATTTACCTTTTAGAGGTAGTTATATTCTATTTAACTTCCATATATGGCTATATATATATGGACTATATATATGGTCACATATAATATAGATAAATTAATTTAGATAGACTTACCATTTTTATATATATTCACAGCTCTTTCACATTAATATGTATTATCGTTGTTGTTTAACTATGTCTGGCTTTCATGACACTGTGGACCATTGCACACTAGGTTCTTTTATCCTCCACAATCTCTTGAAATATGTCCAAGTTCATGTTCATTGTTTTCATGACACTATCCATATTAACCTCTTCCATCCCTTTCTCCTATTGCTTTCTTTTAAAAATATTTTGATTTTTCCAGATTATATGCTAATAAAATTTTTGATGTTCTTTTTTTGCCATTTTGCAACCCATGTTCTTTCCCTCTGCCCCATCCTTCTCCTCTCCCCAAGGAGGCAGGTAATATGTTATAGGCTGAACATATATTATCATACAATGCATGTTTCCATACTCATCATGTTGTAAAACAATACACATTGCTTGCACTAAAGAAAGATTCAGGAAGGAAATAAAGTGAAGAACTGTATACATCAATCTACATTGAGACTTTTTCATCATCAGTGCCTTAGCAGTGATGGGCAAACTTTTTAAAGAGGAGGTCAAAGGAAAGGAAATGCTCATCTGTCAGTCTGTTTCTAAGGCAACTCTTTGGAAGTTGCATTGTATTGTATCCTACTTATTGTATTGGTCAGATTAGGAATAATATCGTGCTGGCCAGACAGAACATTTCAAGGGCCACATCTGGCCCATGGGCTGTAGTTTGCCCATCACTGCCTTAGAGTTTTCTTGGGTCCTTGTCTTGTTGATAATAGTTAAGTCATTCACAGCTGATCATCATACACTATTGTTACTGTGTTCTTCTGGTTCTATTTACTTCACTTTGTATCACTTCATATAAGTCTTTCCAGGGTTTTTTTTTGTGATCATCTTATTTGTCATTTCTTTTGGAAAAATAGTATTCTGTTATAATCATATACCACAACTTGTTCAGCCATTCTGCAACTGATGGACATCCTTTTTATAGACCTAGTAATGACATTGATGGATCAAAGGGTATGCACAGTTTTAAGACCTTTTGGACAAGGTTAAAGATTGCTCTCCAGAATAGTTGGATCACTTCATAGCTCTGTCAATAGTGCATTAATGTCCTGGTTTTTCCACACCCCTTTCAACAGTTATCCTTTTCTTTTTTTGTCATGTTAACCAGTCTAATCGGTATGAGGTGGTACCTCAGTATTATTTTAATTTGCATTTCTCTAATCAATAGAGTGATTTGAAGCATTTATTCATATGACTAAAGATAGTTTTAATTTCTTCCTCTGAGATTTGCCTGTTCACATGATCATTTGTCAATTGGGGAATGCTTAGTATTCTTATATTTGGCTCAGTTCTCTATATATTTGAAAAATGATGCTTTTGTTAGAGACATTTACTATAAATATTTTTCCCAGTTTTGTTGTTTCTCTTCTAATTCGGGTTGCATTGGCTTTATTTGTGCAAAAATTTTTCATTTAATGCCATCAAAGTTATCTATTTTACATAACAAGAAGCTCTTTCATATTATTTTGACCTAAATTCTTCCCTTATTCATAGGTCTGACAGAGAAACTATTTTGTGCTCCCTTAATTTACTTATATCACATTTTATTCTAAATCATGTATTCATTTTGACTTTACCTTTGTATAAGGTGTAATATGTTGGTTTGTGCCTCGTTTTTTCTATACTGTTTTCCAGTTTTCCCAACAATTTTTGTCAAATGGTGAATTATTTTTTCAAAAGCTTAGATCTTTGAGTTTGTAAAATATTAGGTTATTATTGTCATTTATCACTGCATGTTGAGTGCCTAACTTATTCAATTGGTCTATTTCTTAGCCAGTACCATATTGTTTTGATGGTTTCCACTTTATATTATAGTTTGAGATCTGGTACACCACAAATCTGGCTTCAGACACTTACTAGCCATTTGACCCTGGACAAGTCACTTAACCTGTTTTGCCTCAATTTCCTCATCTACAAAATGAGCCAGAAAAGAAAATGGCACACCACTCCAATATCTTTGCCAAGAAGGACAGACAGTTGGATCGACAGGTTCACAAAAACATGGGCATGACTAAATGACTAAAAAATAGCAAATGAACCCCTTCTTAGGAAAAATGGAATATAGTTATAAAAAAATTTGAAGGACATGAACCCTACATTAGGAGACTATAGACTTGAGGATAGCCTAAGTCTGGAAGCAGAAGTATATAATTCACATAGCTAATAGGTAACTAGTTATTTATATAGTACTTTAAAGTTTTATACTTTCTCACTTAATCTTTACAACAACTGTAGGAGATTGAGGTGATCATTATTCTCATTTTACAAGTGAGGAATGCAAGATTGAGAGAAGTTAAGTGACTTATCCATGCTAGCTGTCATATAACTAGGTAATGTCTGAGGTTAGATGGAAACTATGATCTTCTTTACTCCAAGTCCAGGGCTCTGTGCTAAATGGCTGCCAAATAACAATTGTTTTAGCAGGCACTTAGTGTTTTCTTTCTCTTTTATTTTCTCATCCCAAAGATTCTGTATAGTCAAGCTTTGCTTGTATAATTAATTTTATTTTTCATATTACATTAAAATATGGGAAGATGACAGAGTTTTTTCAGTGAGTGGAATTTCAAACCCAGAATTTCACTGCAAAGATCCAGACAGAATACCTCCCTATCCTAATACATTGGATACCTGGAGAACCACAGAGAATTAGTTTTCCCTAAGCACCATATAGTGTTATGTAGATGGGACGAGTTTGTCACTGGCTAGTGTCTTTTTACTTTCGTTAGGCAATAGTGTACTCATGAACAGTAGTACTATTTGGGGAGTTAAATCTATGCAAATGGCTCTAAACTCTTTGTTGTTGTTGGTAGTGGTGGTGGTGGTGATAGTGGTGGTGTTGTTAAATCACGTCCAATTCTTTGTGATGCCATTTGGGATTTTCTTGACATATATACTGAGTGGTTTGCCATTTCCTTCTCCAGCTCATTTTACAGATGAGAAAACTGAGGCAAACAGGGGTGAGCAACTTGCCCAGAATCACACAGCTAGTATCTAAGGCCATATTGGAACTTAAGTCTTCCTGCCTCCAGGCTCAGTGCTCTATCCGCTATTAGTATCCCACTAAGCTCTGGTCTAGAATTGCCTACTTGGAATCTCCAAGGTTCCATAAGTATCTGAAACTAAAAATATCCTAAACAGAATTCACTACCTTTTCTCCAAATTCCAGGCCTCTTCAATCCTTTCAGACATTCAATTTTACATTCTTGGAATCATCCTTGACTCTTCATCCTCTCCTATCCAATCAACTACTGTCTTGCTGGTTCTTTTACTATAACATCTCTCACAACTATCTCTTCTCCATTCATAGGTCAAAAATTCTAGCTCTAGTATCATTACTTCTATTCTAGATCATTACAAGAACCTCCCAAATGGTCTCCCTGAATATATCTCTCTTCTTTCCAATCTATCTATCACTTTTAGTGTTCAAATAGATCTATGAGGTCATCAATTCAAAAATAGCCACCATTGATTCAGATGGCAACCCACCCATACCCACTCATCCTGTGCAAGTCTTGTCTATGACCTCCCACAGAATCACCAAAAGAGGTTGATCCAAGATGCTCGACTCCCTCCTCACTTTCTCCTGATTTTAATAGAGTAACCATAGAGTCCTATAAGGGTCTAAAGCTCTCCTTCTTGCTAAGTGAGCGGTCAATCTTCTCTCAATTATATACTTTTTCTTTGTTCCATGTTTTGCCATGATTTTTTAAAAATCCTTATAAACAGACCAATATATATATATATATACACCTCTCTTAGTTACCTATTTTGGTTCCCAGAAAACAGAATTGCTTGGTTACTAGGCCCACACTCAAAGGTTTTGTTTTTTTCAGCATAGTGGAATCTGCCACAGCTAGCAAAACTTCAGGGGATTTAGGTCACTTCTGTGGCATGATGAAGCATAGCAATAAGAAAACCATTTTTCACACTCTGATATTCTTAATGCCCAAGTTTGACCATGTCACCTCTCTGTTCAAGAAGCTCTAGTGGCTCCCTGTTGTCTCTGGTGTAAAATACAAATTTCTCCATAAAAGCTTTCATAATCTTTTTCCCATATATTTTTCTAGAATGATTTCCCCAGACTTTTGCTCATGCATTATATAATAATTGGCCCAATAATTGGTGTGACTGGCTTCTTCACTGTTTCTCCTGTGTAACATTCTGTTTTCCATTTCCATGATTTCCATGGAGCTGTCCCCCATCACCCTCTCCTCACCTTTATCATTTAGAAGCAACTTTCAAAGCAGAGTTCAAAGAATAGTTCATGGATGAGGCTCTTCTTAATCTTGCTAGTTGCTAGTGCCTTCTTCCATTGATGACACAGTTTATTTACATTAACTAATTATATGCATAAATGTGATTTCCCCCAGAAAAATATAAGCCCCTTGTGGACAGGACCTTTATTTTTTTTATCCCTCGCACACATCATATTGTATGTTTTTAATAAATGGTTTTAACTCCAGGGGCCATTAAACTTATTATATTTACATGGCGTGATAGATAGGCTCAGTAGATAGAGTCTAGAACTGAAGTCAGGAAGATTTAAGTTTAAATCTGCCCTCAGTTACCTACTAGCTAGTTATGTGAATAAGTTTGACTTTTGTTTGCCTCAGTTTCCTCATCTCCAAAATGGTACTATCTCCTAGGGTTGATGTGAGGATCAAATAATTGTAAAGTGCTTAGCATAGTACTTGGCACTTAGTAGGCATTATATAAATGTTAACTATTTGTATTATTCGTCCTAAACAGCAAACATGCCAAGAATTGGCCTGAGTAAGCCTTTGGTTGTCTCAGTTCAGTACTTGCCTCTAATTCCTCTGGATTGTCAGACAACCAGAATCCATTCCTTCATTCTCCTTGTTGGCCAACTGGAGACAAAAGGATTTTAAACCATGACAGATCTGTGTTAAAAGTTTCCATCTGTGGTGAGAAAAGTAAATTTCATCTGATGTTAGAAATGAATTTTTGTTATCACAAAGTAGGCAATCAATAAATAATTGATGAATGAATGAATGAATTCTGTATTTGACTCTGGATAAAGAAAAAGGGTGATAGCCTTACATTAAACAGGGCTTATGACCCAAAGCCCTGAGGGCAGAGCTGCTGGCTAAGACATCCAAGCTCAGCAATTCTCTTTTGAGTCATTTTCCTTGGCTGCCAGATAAGAACAATGACCATCATCAATTTTTTAGAAATGTTTTAAGGATCAACTAATGAATACTGGTGGTGCATTTTTATGAATACTAAATACCTTATAATGTCTAAGAGCTGAAATTCTATGTATAGTATAAATTTTCCCTTTTTCTCCATTCCCCCTCAAATCCTGCACACACACACACACACACACACACACACACACACACACACACACACACACACACAGAGTGAGAAGTGACAAACAGAAACTATAATATCATATAGATGAGAAGCCTATAATGGAAAGAACTTTGAAAATTAATTGGAAAGGGGAATAAATAGGTTTGTCAAATCCCAATGATGTTGTAACCTACTTCTTGAAGATTATACGTACATTATGAAAATTGGTTAAATCTAAGATTCTTTCCCTTTGTTCCTTATTTTAAAAAAAAAGAGTTATGTTTTATTCCATAAGATTTAACCTACTTGCAATTCTTATTTTAATTCCTATAATATGTCATATTAATGTGGCCTGCTTTGCTTTGTGTGGTACAAGAACCAGCTTGTAGCACAGTACAAAGTGTTTTTTAAAGTTACCTGCTTGATTCATCTATCTACTCTTTCATCATTTTCAAAGTCATTTTTGTTAGAATTGAACTTAAAAGAAAAAAGAGGTCAGGGGTAATTGAGGAGTGCCAGAATTATGTGGAGTGGGCATGTCAAGGGTAAATATTAACAGTGTGAATTGTTTTGATATCCAAGTGGAAAGAAGAAATGGTTGCTTTTTATACTATAGAAAATCCTTTTAAGGAGGGCTGAGAACCCTGGAACTGGCCCTTACTTTGCTGTAATTCAAAGACTGAACATTAGCGGACTATTGTTTGACAATTTCTAAATTTACTCCTTCCTGTTGCATGTGTTTCTAGACACCCCATTCCATCCAGATTTTTGCTTCCAGTGGCTCCCTTCTGAATTACTAGAATCCTGCTAAGATGCAAATATGAACATATGACCTTAAAATGAGCGAGTAGGGTATTTTTTAAGGAAAACAATAGGAATAGATAGTAAATATGTGATTTCACTGGTGTAGGGAACTTTTTTTTATCAAATCCAAGTTGCCATTATTTTTACATTTTGGATTCATAAACAATAATCTAGAACTCTGTGTGGCTTAATGATTTATCCAAAGCCAGGAGCCAGAATATATCTGAGACAGGATTTGAACTCATCTTCCTAGTTTCAAAGCCAGCTCTCTAATAACTCACTCTTCCAAAGTACTATTTTGATAACCCAGAAGCCTCCACGGATTTTACAATGAAATATCAGTAATATATAAGTCTTGACATAACCTATTTCTAGCTTCAAGATGCTATATTTCTGTTAGCTGAGGATCATTCTATCTTATCAGAATGGCCTCAAAAAAAAGATTTTTTTTTGGCAGAATGACCCAGAAAGATCATCAACCAAGTCACACAGAAATTAAGATCAGTATTTACAGGGAGAACCCAAAGAACTATTAAAAGCTTGCTTATATTTTCTTTGGTAGAATTCAACCAACTTGAATTCTGTATCGTTTTTGAATTTAATATTGTCATATTGTACTTGTGATTTGTTTATAATTTCCATTGAGGGACAGGATTAGCATGAGTGAATAAATTCACAGATAACCTCTTTTCACCGATTGAATATCCACTTTTGGACTAAGATCATGTACATAATAACTGTTCTTACTAATTTAATATATGCAACTACGTAGAGTGTCATATATATGCATTTATGGTTATGTGTGCATTTCTATATGGAGTGGCATTTCAGAATGAACTTCCCCCCAAAATCATAGTGGTTCTCTGATTGGAATGCAAAAATATTACATTACAATCTGGCTAAGTATTTCAGGATTGCAAGTTTATTTCCAGAAAATGTGTTACCAATGCTTCCTTTAGTCTGAAGTCTCAAAAGAAAGAGTTTCAAAGTTCACATGTTATTCTATACAGGGATGTTGTCAGGGGTAACCTAGCAACTGAGTCATTGAAAAAAAAAGAAACGTACCTATGACACATTTTAAGGTTAATCTGAATTATTGGCATTTTCTCCACCACTTTAAAAAGTGTAGACAACAGAACAATAAACTAAGTTCTGATTTACAGAGTTTTTCAGTTGTTCCCCTCCTCTCATCCTATTCCAGACTTCCAGTAGAATATAAATTTTTGAGACGAGAAGAAATATTGATTTCAACAGAAAATTAGGAAAAATATTGACAAGAAGATAACCCTATATCTTTATGGGAAAGCCAAGATTGGTATCATTCTTCAAAACACATGTAAAAATAACAGACTTTTCTCACTCCTGTTAGTTTAAAACCACAACTGGGGCTACCAAGGGGTTCAAAAACAAGATATTGATCCAGAATCTTAGCTGGCATTTGTTAACTGTCTAAGAATCAGACATGATGACACAGTTTAAATAGTGTTAAATACCTAACCTAACATCCTTAAATATACAATCAGTGTTACCTGGTATTCAAGGTGATGAACAGGTTTTCTTGGTTTGGGCTCTACTTCATTTTCTTTTGCCCCTAGAAAAGGGATAGTTATTTGTACAAGTTTAAGGTGTGGTGTTGATAAATAATGTCTTGTATTTGTATGACACCCATCTCTAAGGCTTTCAAAGGTCTTACCTGCTGAGTCTCTGAGTTTCTCAGCCTGTGGTTTGGCTTCAGGTTTGAAAACCAAAGCTAAGTTTATTGTCTTTTTTGTCCCTGACTGATTCTACAACTGCCAGATAATCATTTAACCTTTGAATTACTACATTTATCCCTGTGGAAGATAGGCATCGTAATTGGAGGACCAGAAGCAATATTGAGAAGTCATCTGGGTCACTCTAATGCATTTAGAAAGAATTACATCCCCTTGTGGTCGCAATTCTAGTTATTTTTCTGTTTCAGTGTTGTTCTGAGATTGTTTTACTTCTTCACAATTTTTAAATTATATTCTTAATAACCATCACAACCAACAAAAACCATTTAAATAAACAAATGTAAAAAAATATGCACAAAATTACAAACTCTACATTGTTTACAATCTGCTTAAAATATTTAAATTTTTTACCTTTGTTCTTATAAATATCCTCTTCTTTTGAGTTCCTTTTGGATTTGTTTTACTTTGATTCGTTTTTCTCTTGTTTTTTGATTGCTAAATTTTTATGTAATCATAGCATGTATTATTCTTATTCTCTTCTCATCTCATTATAGTTCCTTTATTTTCTTTATATTTCTAATATTTGGGTTAATTATCTCAATCTATTCAGTTATTTCTCTCAATCATTGCATTTGTGTTATTTTGTCATTACAAAGCTTCCATGGATATTTTCATGCATACACAACTTTTTACTCTTTCAATAATACCCTTTATGGCCTACTCCTAGTGTAATATTGAAAATTAATATTTAGAAATTGGTTTGGAAATATAATATTAGTTAAAAAAAGATTGTTGTGGTCACCATTTATAAAATCATTAACCCTTAAGTCATGAGGATGATAGTAGCTTTTAACAATTTAATTTTAATATAAATAGAGTCTAAGAAAGGAATAAGGAGAGGAGGAAATAGAAAAATATTTCCTAGCCTGCTACCCTAATCTTACCAGCCCACGAGAGTTTCTTCTGCCCAAACTACCAATGCCAAATCACAGAAAAGACCCCCAGCCAAAGACCTCCAGAGAAAAACCTGATCTCCTCTACAATCTCATTTTTTATAGTCTTCTTTCTCCATATCACTTCCTTTCTTTGTGTGCTGGTTTATCACATCTCAGGAACCAATCAAAGTCTCTGACCTGGACCCATAACCCTTAGTTCCAGATCATGTTCCTAGAGCCCTTAACCTGTGACCTCTGTTTGGAATGTTCCAGCCATGCTAATGGGCTGACTTGGAGAAGCAGAAAGTTCACAACCCTAGGAGGAAGGGGATCCCTTTACACATTAGTAATAGCACCCCTGGATTAATGAACATGCACAGCTTGATAGCTCTCAATATATATTTCCATCTTGTTTTCTAAAAAAAAAAAATTCACAACTGTTCTAGCAATGTACTATTAGACCTGTTTCTCCATGCTCTTATCAGCATTTAATCTGATCAACTTAACCAGCCTTTTTTTTCAGTTAACATACATTACTATGATCATATTTAGCTAGATTGATCGATAGGCATCAGACACAATATGTGGGCCATATTTTTTCTAAAACTAAATCTTTCTAGGTTGGTCATATTCAGTAGAATTTTGTTCCAATGTCACCCTCCGTGATAATTAGATTAAGTCTACACTGCCCATCTTTATATTTAATCACCAAAGGTGAGAACACCTCCAATTCTGGGAAGTCCATAACCCACCTGTGCTAGAGTGGATGACAAATCAGAATCAACTGAGTGCCTCCTAGCTGTTGTGATTGAACATGCAAAATAGGGGAAGGCACAGGAAGTGATGCATAAGTGACCCCTTTAAAAGAGGGAGTTGAGTGAGTGAGAGGAGCTTCTGGTGAAGAGGGTGTCTGGTGAAGGAGCTCTTCTGGTTCATGGAGGAGTGCTGGCTGGAATGCTGGGACCTTGGTGAGACTGCTTTCAATATCTTCTTTAGAAGTCCACGTGGTGAGTTTAACTGAACTTCTCTTAAGGAACTTCCCTTTATTAGACTCTATGAATAAAGCTTTGCTTCATTCATCTCCAGGCTTCTGGCCCTCTGACTCTTGACTGAGGGTTAATTAGATCTACCTGGATTATAGTAATTTACCTACTGTGTAATATTTTTATTTCCTTATTTCCTTTCTCTTATCAATGGTAAATAAACTTCCATAAAAGTCAATTTTGACTTGAGATTATTCTTAATTTAGGATTGATAATTGTTCAATCCTCTGTCAACCAATCTTAAATATATTGAACCCTAAAACCTCTTTTTCCCCCATACACCTCCCTCAAGAATACAGGATTGCCTCCATAGTATGATGAGTGTTAAAGTAAAACCTTTGCAGAATGTGCTCTCTAAACCACAGTTATCCCATCAGATGCTATGTTTTGATTATGCTTGTGCTTTGATTATGCTATTAAATCTACTGCTAGCCTCATGAATATATGTCAGAGCTCTCCAGATAGCTATCATATTTAATTTGTCTAAGGCTCTATTTATCTCCTTAACTTTTTAAATTATTTTTTGGTTAGACTTATCTAGTTCTGAAAGGGGAAAATTACAATTCCCATGCTATTATTATTTTGTTATCTATTTCCATTTAGTTCATTTACTTTTTCCTTTAAAAATCTGAATGCAATAACACCTGGTGCATACAGGTTCAATATATGATAATGCTTCATTATCTATAGTGTCACTCTCCTCCCTCCCCAAAATTCATTCATTCCAAGTATAACCATTTTAACCCCAACTCTGTTAGAGATCATGATTGCTACCCCTTGTTTCTCTGGATGAGCTGAGGCATAGTCTATTCTGCTATATCCCCTCACCTTTACTCTATGTGTATCTCTCATTTTCAATGTTTCTTGTAAACAACCCATTGTCAGGTCCTGGTTTTTTATCCTTTCTGCTATCCATTTTCTTCCCATGGGTGAACTGATCCTATTTAACCCCAATGTTATAGTTTCTACCTGTCTATTTCCATCTCTTCCATTACTTCTCACTGTTTGTCTCCCTCTTTCTTTCCATTAAATGCCTCCTCAAATGTCCAGTTTTCCTTTAAATAGTACCTTTTCAGTTCACTCTCCTTCCTCTAGTTCCTCCCTTAACCTCTCCATTTGCCCTTGTATTTCCAAATTGGCCCAGCTTTTGAAAGGTCCCTCTCTTGTCCCTTCCCACTTGCCTTTAAATTCTTATTCTATTCATCTTTGTAAAAATCCCTGGTCTTTATCATCCAGTTGTGCTCTCCTATATCTTTTGAAAAATTAATTAATTAAGAATATTTTCCCATGGTTACAGGATTCATGTTCTTTACCTCCCTTCTTCTGTCTCCTCTCAGATATGACAAGCAATTCCACTGGGTTATACATGTAGCATTGTTCAAAACCTATTTCTATATTATTCACATTTACAATAGAGTGATCATTTAAAGTCAAAATCCCCAATCATATAACCATTGAACTATGTGATCAATCATATATTTTTCTTCTGTATTTCTATTCCAACAGTTCTTTCTCTGGATGTTGATAGCATTTTTTCTCTATGATAAGTCTCTTGGAATTGTCCTGAGTCATTGCATTGCTACTAGTAAAGAAGTCCATTATATTTGATTGTGGCACAGTGTATTGGGCTTTGTGTACAAAGTTCTCCTGGTTCTGCTCCTTTCACTCTGCATCAATTCCTGGAGATCTTTCCAGTTCACATGGAAATCCTCCAGTTCATCATTCTTTTCAGTCCAATAGTATTCCATCACCATCAGATACCACAATTTGTTTAGCCATTCCCCAATTGAGGGACATTCCCTCATTTTCCAATTTTTTTTGCCACTATAAAAAGCATGACTATAAATATTTTTGTATAAGTATTTTTCCTTATTATCTTTTTGGGGTACAAACCCAGCAATGGCATTGCTGGACTAAAGGGCAGACAGTCCTTTAAAGCCCTTTGGGCATAACTTCAAATTACCTTTCAGAATGCTTGGATCAATTCACAACTCCACCAGCAGTGTATTAATGCCCCAAATTTGCCACATCCCCTCCAACATTTATTAATTTCCTTTATTTTCATATTGACCAATCAACTTTTTGTGAGGTGGTACCTCAATTTTGTTTTGAATTGCATTTCTCTAATTATGATGGATTTTGATCACTTTTTCATGTGCTTATTGATAGTTTTGATTTCTTTATCTGAAAACTGCCTATTCATTTCCCTTGACCATTTGTCAATTGGGGAATGGCTTGATTTTTTGTACAATTGATTTAACTCCTTACAAATCTGAGAAATTAGACCTTTGTTAGAGGTTTTTGTTATAATTTCCACCCCCCCCCCAATTTGTTACTTCCCTTCTAACATTGGTAGCATTGGTTTTGTTTCAACAAAACCTTTCTAATTTAATGTATTCAAAATTATTCTTTTTACATTTTATAATATTCTCTAACTCTTGTTTGGTCTTAAAGTCTTTCCTTTCCCATGGATCTGACAGGTATATTCTTCTATGTTCACTTAATTTACTTATAATTTCCTTCTTTATATTTAAGTCATTTACCCATTCTGAATTTATCTTGGTATAGAGTGTGAGATGTTGATCTAAACCTAATGTCTCCTATACTGTTTTCCAATTTTCTAATAAGTTGTTATCAAATAGTAGGTTCTTGTTCCAAAAGTTGGAATCTTGGGGCTTATTATCCACTATCTTGCTGAGGTCATTTACCCCAAGTCTATTCCAATGATCCACCCGTCTGTTTCTTAGCCAGTACTATATTGTTTAGATCAGTGGTTCCCCAAATTTTTTTGGCCTACCACCCCCTTTCCAGAAAAAATATTACTTAGCCTCCTGTCACATACTATCACTGTCCCCTTACAGTTATTCACCACTCCCAGATGCACCTGTGGCCATCACCACCCCCCTAGATCGCTGCAGCACCCACCAGGGGGTGGTGGCACCCACTTTGGGAATCACTGGTTTAGATGATCACCACTTTATAGTACAAGTTTAAGGTATGATATTGCTAGGTCTCCATCCTTCAAATTTTTTTTCATTACTTCCCTTGATATTCTAGACCATTATTCCTCCAAATGAACTTTGTTATAATTTTTTCTACTTCTATAAAAAATGTTACTTGGTAGTTTGATAGGTATGGCACTGAATTAGTAAATAAATTTGGGTAAGTTTGCTATTTTTTATTATATTAGTTGGTCCTATCCATGAGCAATGAATGCTTTTCCAATTATTTAGATCCAGTTTTAATTTTGTGAAAAGGGTTTTGTGGTTATGTTCATATAATTCCTATGTTTATCTTGGCAAATAGATTCCTAAATATTTTATATTATCTAGAGTGATTTTAAATGGAGTTTCTCTTTCTAACTCTTGCTGCTGAGTTGTGTTGGGAATATATAGAAGTGCTGATGATTTATGTAGGTTTATTTTGTATCCTGCAACTTTGCTAAAGATGTTGATTATTTCCATTAATTTTTTAGTTGATTCTCTAGGATTCTTTAAATAGACCATCATATCATCTGCAAAGAGGGATAGTTTAATCTTTTAATTGCCTACTTTAATCCCTTAAATTTCTTTTTCTTCTCTAATTGCTACTACTAGTGTTTCTAGTGCCATGTTAAATAATAGAGATGATAAAGGGCATCCTTGCTTCACCCCTGATCTTATTGAGAACAATTCCAACTTATTCCCATTGCAAATGATGCTTACTGGTGGTTTTAAATATATGCTGTTTATTATTTTTAGGAAAGGCCCTTCTATTTCCTATATTTTCTAGTGTTTTCAGTAGGAATGGGTGCTGTATGTTGTCAAAGGCTTTTTCAGCATCTATTGAGATAATCATGTGATTTCTATTGATTTGTTTATTGATATAGTCAATTATGTGAATGATTTTCCTAATATTAAACCATCCTTCCCTGCTAAAAATCCCACCTAGGCATAGGGAATAATCCTCATGATAACTTGCTGTAGTCTTTTTGCAAATATTTTGTTTAAGATTTTTGCATCTATGTTCATTAAGGACATTGGTCTATAGTTTTCTTTCTCTGTTTTTGGTCTACCTGGCTTTGAAATCAGTACCATATTTGTGTCATAAAAAGAATTTGGTAAAACTCCTTTGCTTATTTTGTCAAATAGTTTGCATAGTATTGGAATTAGTTGTTCTTTAAATATTTGATAGAATCCCTATGTGCATCCATCTGGCCCTGGGAAATTGTTTTTAGGGAGTTTTTTGATAGCTTGTTAAATTTCTTTTTCTGTGATAGGATTAAGAATTCTGTTTCCTCTTTTGTTAATCTAGGCCATTAATGTTTTTATAAATATTCACCTGTTTCACCTAGATTGTCATATTTATTGCCATATAATTGGGCAAAACAGTCTTAATAATTACCTTAATTTTCTTTTCATTAGAGGTGTGTCATTTGGAATTATCATAAGCCTTGGGAGACTACAACTCCCAGGACTCTCTCTGCTACAACTTCCCCTGACAACTCCCACTTCCTTTGTGGGAGGTGGCAGGGAAAGTATAAAAGAGAAAGTTTGCTCCCCGTCTCTCTATATCTCTCTCCCCCTCACTCTCTCTCCCTCCTTCTCTCTCTCTCTCTCTCTCTCTCTCTCTCTCTCTCTTCTTACTCTGAGCTCTCTCTCTTGGTGCCTTTTCCCCTTTCTATCTACCTTCTAGTTTTCCCTAGACTTTCCCTTTCTAATTTAAATAAAACCTAGCTATTCTAAACCCTAAAGTTGCTCTCAGATCTTTCATTTGTGCCCCTGAAGGGCTCTGGTCAATCCCAGCCCCCTCCCTCCTCCACCCCCTAGGAACCTCTACCTTCTTTTCCCTTCCTCTACCTTCCTCTCTCCTTTCTCCCATTCCTCCAATCCTCCTACCTTTATCTCTTCCCCCCTCACAGTGGTGAGATCACCCTTTTCATCTTTGATACTGTTAATTTGATATTCTTCTTTCTTTCTTTTTTTTTTATTAACAAGTACTTTATCTATTTTATTTGTTTTTTCAAAGTACCAGCTCCTAGTCTTGTTTATTAGTTCAATAGTTCTTTTACTTTCAATATTATTAATTTCTCTTTTGATTTTTAGGAATTCCAATTTAGGTTTTATCTGAGGATTTTTAATTTGTTCTCTTTCTAGATTTTTAAGTTGCATGCCCAATTCATTGATCTCTTCTCTCTCTGATTTGTTGATATATGCACTCAAGGATATAAATTTTCCTGAGTACTACTTTGGTTGTATCTTATAGATTTTGAAATATTATTTTCTCATTGTCATTCTCTTCAATGAAATAAGTAATTGTTTCTATGATTTGTTCTTTAACCCATCAGTTTTGAAGAATTAGAGTAGTTTTCAATTAATTTTAAATTTGCCTTTCCATAAGTCATTATTAATTATGTTTTTTATTGCATTATGATCTGAAAAGATGCATTTATTATTTCTGCTTTCCTTCATTTTTTTGGGATGTTATGCCCTAATACATGGTCAGTCTTTGTGTCTGTGCCATGTGCTATGGAAAAAAGATATATTACTTTTTTAGTCCTATTTATTTTTCTCCAGGTATCTATTAGCTCTAGTTTTTCTAGTATTTCATTCACTTCCCTTATGTATTTCTTATTTATTTTTTGGTTTGATTTATCTAGTCCTGATAGGGGAAGGTTCAGGTCCCCTACTAATATGGTTTTACTATCCATTTCTTCCTTAAGCTCCTTTAGTTTTTCCTTTAAGAACCTGTACACTATACCATTTGGTGCATATATGTTGAGTACTGCTATTTCTTTATTATTTATCCTTCCTTTCATCAAGATGTAATTACCTTCTTTGTTTCTTTTAATCAAATCTATTTTTACTTTAGCTTTGTTTGAAATCATAATTGTTACTCCTGCTTTCTTTGTCTCAGTTGCAGCCCAGTAAGTTCTGTTCTACCCTTTTACCTTTACCCTGGGTATGTCTACTTGTCTCAAGTGTGTTTCTTGTAGACAATATATGGTAGAAATCTAGTTTTTAATTCATTTTTCTATCTGCTTCCTTTTCATGGATGAGTTCCTTTCATTAGCATTCACAGTGATGATTACTATCTGTGTATTCCCCTCCATTTTGACTTCCTCCTTTAATTCTACCTTTTCTCTTATCCCTCTTACCCTCCCCTCCAGTTTTTAGCTTTTAGTCAGTCTTCCCCCTTTCCCCTCCCTATTTTTATTCCCCTTCCTGCTCCCTCACTTATTATTCTCCTCTTACTATAGTGACTTTTAAACCACACCCTCAATCTCCCTCCCTTGCATTTCTCCCCTCCCCACCAGTCTGTTTATTACCTTTCTACTTCTCTATAGGGCATGATACAATCCTCTGCCCCAATGGATCTGATTGTTCTTCCCTCTCTGAACTAATTTCAATGAGTATAAGATTTAAGTATTACCTGTTGGCAACCTCTTCCTCTCTTCCATTGTATTGGTCTTCCCCCTCTCTGCCCCCCCCCACCTCAATATACACTTCTTTGTGAAATATATATTTATTTCATTTTATCTCTTTTCCCATTTCTCTTAGTATTATCCTCTATTTTATCTCTAGTTTTTATATTTTTTGACATATCATCCTATACAGGTTAATGCCATTACTTCTAAGTATACTTCTTCCAGCTACCCTGATAATGATAACAATTTTTAAGAGTTACCAGTATCATATTTTCACATAGAAATACAAATCATTTGACCTTATTGAGTCCCTTATTTTTTTCTTTCTTAATTAGTTTTTTGTGATTCTCTTGATTTCTGTATCTGAGCATCAAATTTTCTGTTTAAGTCTGATCTTTTTTTCAGGAATGCTTGGAGATCTTCTATTTTATTAAATTACCATACTTTCCCCTGCAAGAATATAGTCAGTTTTGC
Source organism: Gracilinanus agilis (assembly GCF_016433145.1). Lineage (NCBI taxonomy): Eukaryota > Metazoa > Chordata > Mammalia > Didelphimorphia > Didelphidae > Gracilinanus > Gracilinanus agilis. The sequence continues at coordinate 131,805,289 of NC_058134.1, forward strand.
TGGGTAGTTGATTCTTGGTTGTAGACCCAATTCACTTGCTTTCTGGAATATCATATCCCATGCCTTCTGGTCCTTCAGTGTGGGTATAGTCAGGCCCTGTGTAATCTCAGCTGTGGCTCCATGATATCTGAATTGATTCTTTTTGGCAGCTTGTAATATCTTTTCCTTGGTCTGGAAGTTCTTGAGTTTGGCTATAACATTCCTGGGTGTTTTCATTTAAGGATTTAATGCTGGAGTTGATATATGGATTCTTTCAATCTCTATCTTACCCTATTGTTCAAGAATATCAGGGCACTTTTCTTGGATAATTTCCTGTAGAATGATGCCCAAACTTTTTCTTTGGTCATGATTTTTAGGTAGTTCAATAATTCTTAAATTGTCTCTCCTGGATCTATTTTTCATGTCTGTTGTTTTATCAAGGAGGTGTTTCATATTTTCTTCAATTTTTTCATTCTTTTGATTTTGTTTTATAGATTTTTGGTGACTTGTGAACACATTATCTTATAGTTGTTCAATTCTAATTTTTAAAGATTGAATTTCATTGCTAACTTTTTTAATCCTCCTTTTCCTTTTATCTATTTTTCTTTGTAAGTCATTGTTTTTATCTTTTGATTTCTTTGCCTTCTTTTTGAGCCAGTCAATTCTGGGTTTTAGGACACTATTTTATTGTTTTAGATCATGTGCCTCTGTTTCTAGATGACCTATTTTGATTTTAAGTTCTTTTCGAAATTTTCTTTAACCTCTCTTAATTGTTAAAAAAATTGTTTTTAAGTTTTTCCAGAGCCCAAGTCCAATTTGCTGGAGTTTCTGAGGTTTTTCTTGGTGTTCCTTGGTCCTCCTCTGTTCCAATTGCTCTTTATTCATTACCTGGGTAGAAGCTGTTGATTGCAATTTCTTTTTTCTTCTTCTGTTGTTTACTCATATTTTTTCTCCTTTCCCTCTCCTTTATGGGCTGTATTTTTGCTCCTCTGTTTGTTTGCTGGATCTGAAAATTTGAGATTTTCAGCCCTGAAGGCATTTCTTCTCAGTTCTGCTGGTAAACTCGATTAGGTGATTGAACTGACCTATTGTATTAATGTGCCCTGAGGCCAAATCTTCCTCAGCTTCCCACAGGGGCTAAAAGTGAAGGTGAAGGTGTGAAGGCTTAAAGTAGTTACCTCAGTCCTCCCCTCAGCTCCTCTCTGCCAGGCATCATCCTGCAAGCTGCCTGGTCAAAGCCCTGAGCTTCCCATGGTGGTACCAAGGTACTCCTTCCCAGTTGCAGCCTTTTTGCCCTGCAATCTCAGTCAGCCAGATTCCTACCTTGGGTCTCAACACAGTAGGGGGGAATGGTGTTATATCTTTTCCTCTTACCTGAGAATTTGACTTTATCTGCATTCCTTTCAGGTTGAATCAAGTAGGAGAGACCTGTGGCTCCATCTTGTTGTTGAGTTTAGCTCTCTGTCTATTTTGAAGTGCTTATTTCTGCTTCTGATGTGAAAGAAATTGACAGAGGATTCAGCTTTTATGGTGTCTAAGCCACCATCTTGACTCCACCCCTGTACTCCTATATCTTGATTTGAGTTCAATTCTAAAAAATCCCTTCCCTATCTTATCCTAAAATTTCCTCCTTTATCCCCTCATGTTGTCTTTCTCCCATTAAATTTGGGTGGGTAAGTTGAAATTATTCCTTTCCCCCTCCCTCCTGTCATCAAGAATCAAAATAAAATATGATTATCTTGGATATATCTTAGTAATCATTTTATAAATATATGATTCCTCTAAACAAACATGTTTGCTTTTAAAATCTCATTTTTGTTGACATATTTTGCTTTTACATCACCTTCATTTCTGAGCCTAACCTTCCCCTGTCCCCTACTCAATAAATCATTACATGTAACAAAGATTTATAAAGAGAAAAACAAAAGCTCATCAGCAAAACAAATCAATACATCAGTTGCTTCTAAGAGAACATACAGTGTTCCATGCTCAGAGGCTTGCTTAGAGAACTGAAGAACAGAGGAAAATGGGGCCTGTGTGTTTAATTAATAACTTATTTATTTAATTTATTTAATAAATGTTATTTTATAAGGTTCTCTAAATTAATACTTGCCTTATTCTTACAAATGGCCTTTCCCAATCAAAAACTATAATGGAAAGAAAATAAAAATAAAAATCAAGTCTCCCTTCTCAGAAGGAAAGCCTAGTCCCTTACAGCATTATTTGAGTACAGGAACTTCTCTCCACAGACACTAGAGACATTGAGGAGACTGAAAATCAGTCCTTCATCTCAACTAATCTGGCTTGGTATTCATTTAGCAACACACTAGTCAGCTGGATATAGGGGACCATGGTCCTCATCCTCTCTTGTTCCCTAGTGGTAATAAATAGGAAGGCTGTCTCTCTACTCTGTTCTCAGTTAGATACCATGTGCTACAATGCTACAATATCAATATAAGGTCCAGAGGGACAAGAGGACTTTGCCCCCTCCTTTTTATGCCAATGGGACCCACCTATACAAGCTGGGTTTTTTCATTGACTAACAATAAGAAGGCTAAAATTAAGTTTCTCATTTCAAAAGGAGGACATAAACCCTAAAGAGCTTCTCATACTACATGGAGCTTACCCTCTCTCCTTATAGGGATTTTAGAAGTTTGCCCATTACTCTAAGGTAAGTAAACATATTGTCTTGGGTGAAAACTCCTCCATAATTCCTTCAGCACATAGACCCATCCAAACTGTGAATCTTCCTAATGGACTATTAGAAAGCAGCATGGTGAGCTCTTCTTCACAAATCCCACCCAATAATATTAGAAAATGCACCAGACTGAATCCTCATGGAAAAAATCCAGAAAAAAACCAACAATGTCATTCTTCTAGCCCATCTCATGACAGACAAATCCAGGGCAAGAATTTACAGAGCTCAAGGCAAAGGCACAGCTATCAGATGGCCCTGGACCAAACCACTTGGGGAGTACTGAATGCTTTTAGATTCCCAGGCTCTCCTTGAGATCTGGGAATAAAACAAAACTCAGGATCTCAAGAATAAAGCAGCAGATCCAGCTTAGATCTTCCCTCCAAAAGTGAGGCAGAGCCCAGATGTGACACCAGTCAGAGTCAGGAATTTGAATGGAAGAATGGACAAATACAATAAATCCCTTCAAAAATGAGTAATTCTAGTGACAGTGAAGCTCGAGACATGAACTATACATGTTTATAATCGGTTGTGCTATCTTTGTGCTCTCAATTGAGATGGGGGGATTGTGGTGGAAGGGTAAAAACATACATTTTTAGCTAATTAAAATAAACAAAATGTTAAACAAAAAAACCAGAAGGATTAAGCATTTGAAGTTGATGACTTAGAAATTCTAGGCCAGGGAACAAATCTTATTCTAAGGCCTCTACTCTTTCCAGCTTTAGGCTCAAGGTTCAGTACCCTTTACTTGGGATATTACTATGCTCTTTTGGAAAGAACTAGAACCCATCACTAGGATTCGTAAGATTCTTGGCTCTGGGGCTTACCCTCTACTGAGAAAGATTACACTTCCAGGTGCTTAATTCTTTGACTTCTCTTGGAGCTGGTTCAAGCTCAACTCTCTAATGATTGCTGCCAAGCTCTTCTGCTTCAAATGACATTGCCAAGGGAGGCTTCATTCTCTAAGAGGTGTAAGGGGAAAGGGAAGAGCAAATTTTGTTCCTGCATCTGTCTATAAGAGAGGAAATTAGTTTACTTTTTAAAGTTTTCCAGGAGCATGGTTAATCCTTCAGGCAGCCAATCAAAATAAGTTCCTTGTGTTCTTATCATTTGCCTCTATCTAGCAGGCAATTTCCTATAATTTCATCCATTTAACCAAGGAACTTCTTCAACCTATATTATCAAACTGCATAGAAAATCTCTTTAATTTGAACTGTGAATAACCCACATTTTATATATATATATATGTGTGTGTGTGTGTCACACACATATGTATGTATAGGCAGGTGTTTTTTCTCTCTTTTCTGCTTAAAACTCTTAAAAAGATTTGTAAGACTTCGGGCAAATATATATTTTATCATTTCTTATTAGATGCAATCCATCCTTGCCCAAGACCAAATTCCAGAGATCCAAATCTACTTTTTAGGCACTCTTCTTAACCATATATTTGTCATTTCTCACACTCTCTTTTCAAAGCACTCACTTAAAATTGCAATGATAATTAGAAGAATGTTCATGCCCTAAAGGTCTTCAATTCCTTGCTTAAGACTTCAAAATTCCTAGCAATCTTTTCTAGATTCCTTTTGTCAGCATCAGATGTCTCCACATCAATCATCAGAAGAAACAGAGGCAGTGTCTGTCAATATGTATAATATTTTAAAGTCAGGAAGTGACTCAGGTGTGAGGTAGAAATTCTGCCTCTATGTGCATGTATCACTTAGTTTTCATAATACAAGTAGATCCCAACCTTCATTTTTTTCAAATTTGGGGCTTCAATTCTTTGGTTTTTATATGTTCTTCCCTCAATACTGATTAATTATATTCTTCTGTGGAAGATATACTATTGTTTCTTGATAAAGTCCAAGAAAAAGAACTCTAAGCAGAGCCTTGTCTTTATCACTTGGAGGCAGTTAGATGCTCACTGCTGAAATTGGAGTTGAACACATGAGCAAAAATCAGATCTCATATATTCATGAGCTTTATGACTCTGGGAAGCTCACATAACCTCTTGTTTGTCTTAAACCATTGGAGAACGAAATGGCAAGCCATTCCAGTATCTTTGCCAAGAAAACCCCACGCACAATATGGTCCCCAGAGTCACAAGGAGTCAGATATGACTGAACAATTGGACAACGACCACGTTATTTAGTTCCAAGCATTCAGTTACGCTTTCTGTTCCCTTTCATCTCTGTGCCCCATTCTTCTACCATCCAAACTCTTGACACAAGTAAGGAATCTCTTTTGCTTCATTAGTTCCATCTTTTTTTTTTAACTTGAAAGGCCTTCCATTTTTTAAAGGAACATTTTATTTTATAATAACCTCTGTTTGGAGAAGCATTCTTTTTATTGTCTTTTTACGTGTCAATAAAATTTGCAATCATCATTTTCTGACATTTTGTGACCCATGTTTTCTTTCCCCCATCATACATTATTGCTCTTACTTTATATGGTGTTCTCCTAGTTTTGCTCACTTCACTTTGCATCATTTCATATAAGTCTTTCCAGGGTTTTTCATGATTGCCTTGTTCATTTTTTTATGGCAGAATATTATCCCATTAATATAATATTATCACAACTTGCTCAACCATTTCACAATGATGGATAGCTCTTCGATTTCTAGTTCTTTGCTACCTCAAAAAAACCTGCTATATATTTTGTTGAACACATAGGCCCTTTTCCCCTATCTTTGATCTATTTGGGATACAGACCAATTAATGGTATTTTGGGGTCACAAAGTATGCACTGTTTTATGGCCAATTGAGCATGGTTCCAAATTGCCCTCCAGAAGGGTTGTATTAGTACACAGCTCCACCAAAGGAAGTCCCAGTTTTACCACATACCCTCCAACATTTATCATTTTCCTTTTAGAAGAATTCCTTTTTACCCTCACTTCTACAAGAAAAAAAAATCTATACTTGCAGTTACTTGGCCATGACAAAAAGAGAAATACTGTATACTCTATACAAGTTACTGATAAATCCTCATTGCCTGCCATATTTGCTGGAAGTGAGATTATTCATCTGTTGTTTTTTTTTTTTATTTTGTAAACTCTTGAGGAAAAATTTGTGACTTTTTTTGTCTTAAATTCATTTATTTAACATTTCAGTAATTATGAAAAAAACAGATTCAAAGAAACGAAATTTTAAATTACAAATCTCACTGAAGGGGTAAATGTGTTAAAATCTTTATAAATAAAGAGAAGCTAATGTAATTGAGATCAAAGATTGATGCATTAAAATAATGAAGAATAAAAATTGTGTTTTTTAAAGAAGATGAATTTTCATCTTTTCCGTAATTCTGATAGATTATTCTCCTTACCCTTAGTTTATATTTGTACTTATCTCATTGATTCAATTGAAATTTATTATAGTTATATGATGACTTGTAGATCTAGTACCATAATTTAATATATTGCTATTCAACATTGCTAACAATTTTATTAAATAATTATCTTATCTTATATTTTAGTGTTGCTCATAGTAGGTGATTAATAAATGTTTCTTGATTAATTGATTTTATATTTTCTGATTTCTCACATATTAGGTTATTATATGATTTTGATCCTATATCTGGATATCTATTTGTTCAATTTCTCTATTTTATTTTTTAAATGTTTAGTATGGTGTTAATAATTACAATATTTGGGATATAATTATGCACTATCTGCTCCCTGCTTTTTATTTCTCACAATGCTTCATGATATTTGCTTCTGTTCTTCCAATTAAATTTGATAATCACTTAAAGTTGTTTAGTTATATTTTGATTAGTTCTACATTCAATATATAAATTACTTTAGGTGCTGTCATCATTTTCATTTTACATGTGCAACTTAGTCATTTTACTTTGAAATGAAATGAATTCTCAGATTCTCTTGAATTGAATTCTTCCTTTATTTCTGCTTAATTTTTAATGATTATCTTTTAATTCATTTCAGAACCCCTTTTTCCATATATAAGAGAATTCATTCTATTTATCAATACATAGCTCCTAAATTTGGCATATTCCCTATGATATCCAGTTAAATTATTCTTTTTTGTCAAGAGAACACTTTTTAATTTCATCAATATTAATCTTTTCTCAAATCTAACACACAAAAAAATCAAAGTTCTACATATTGAACAATTAGTTTTACATATTATTTGTGACAACTTGACTTCTTTCCCATTTTTAGATTGGAATATACCATTGGAATGATCCTTCTCCCTCCTTTACTTTCATGCTACTATTTATTTTCCTCTTCTTTGATATAACCCTCATATTCTAATTAATTATTTTGTCATTGTTTCTTCCTCCCTTTTTTTCACTCAAACTCTACTGTATCACTAAATAGTTAACTAAAATGAGACTATCATCATATGTATTAATATTTAATACATATATATTTACTAATTATATAATTTGCCTATCATTATGGCATTAAGATTACAGGTAGTTAGAGTTGTAAATAACTAAATGGCCTAATTCTACCACCAAAGGTTTTCAATTATTCCTTCTTCCTGAAAAATTATTCAAACATCTTGAGTAAGTTTTCCAAGTCTAAATTGCTCTGTGTTTGGGCCTTTTCTCCATGAATTGCTCTAATTTCTTCTAATTTTTAGACATCTATTTTGTTTTAGAAATGAAGACTTTTAAAAAATATGGGATATCCTTTTTCCTGGTTGCTGCTAAGATTTACTTTGTCCTTGAAGCATTAGTCCCTTGATATAGTTGAATGAATTGAATTTCAGTTTGGTTTTCTTTTTCCTCTTAGATGTTCTGTGATTTTTACATACTTCCAATATGTTCCCTATTTTCAACATTTATGAAGAAACTTTCTTGTATAATTCATGAAATGTAATTGACAGATTCCTTTTCTTTTACAGTGTTTGGAAAATCAAATTATTTCTCTTTTCTCTTTTTAATTGATCATCTAGATTTAACACTTGTATTTGCATTACTTCCAAGTATTTTCCAAAGAAGGTTACTTTCTGACTATGTATACATGTGTTTCCTTCTGAACTTCCTTCCACCATTCTGTTTCCCTTAAAAATACTTTTATAGCAGGGTGACAAGGTTGCTGAGGGCACCTGAAACCATGTCATCTGAGAATGGTTGTAGGAAATGGGAACGCCTAACCTGGAAAAGAGGACTGAGTAGAGGGTGGGGAGTTGGGGAAAGTGGACAGGTGTTTTGTGATTGCTATCTTCAGATATTTAAAGAGAGTCATACAGAAGAGGAAAAACCATAGGATTTATACATTTAAAGCTGGAAGGGACTTTAGGAGCCATCTAATATAACCGTCTTTCTCAGATGAGGAAATTCAGGCAGAGTGAGGTTGAGGTGGAATTAGGTGTTATTAAACATAGTCAGGTAAACTTGAAATCACCTCCTGTATCAGACACTTACAAGCTATATAACCCTGATAAAAGGATTACTTTTCTTCTCTCAACCTCATCCGAAAAATGGGGATAACAAAAATATCTACCTTACAGGGTTTTTATAAAGATTGAGCAAGAAAATATATGTAAATGCTTTGTAAGCATAAAGATAAATGTTATTATTGTTTAGTAATTTTCAGTCACATCCAACTCTTTACACCCATTGGGTGTTTTTTTTTTTTTGGCAATGATTCTGCAGTGATTCCATTTCTTTTCCAGTTCATTTTAGAGATGAAAAAACTGAGGCAAGCTGAGTGTAAGTGACTTGTTCAGCTTGCCCAGCACTACACACCGAGATGAGATTTGAACTTAAGAAGATGACTTTTCCTGCTTGATCACATGAGTTGATGGAGATATGATGGGGGATGTAGACTCTAAGTGATCACCTTAGTGCAAATATTAATAATTTGGAAATAGGTCTTGATCAATGACATGTGTAAACCCAGTGGAATTACTTGTTGGTTACAGGAGAGGGGTGAGACGAGGGGAGGGAAAGAACATGAATCATGTAACCATGGAAAATATTCTCAATTAATTAATTAAATAAAGTTTTCAAATCACACACACACACACACACACACACACACACACACACACACACGCACGCAAATGAGTTTTCCTGACTCCAGGTTTGGCACTCTATACAGTGTAAGAAGCTTACACAGGTAAGAAGGCATCAGAGACAAAATTTGGGCATATCTCTGATTTTAGAGCAAGTCCTTTTCCCATTATATCACGTCAAAAAAGTTTCAGAGGACAGAACCAGCACTGAGTAGAAGTCACAGAGAGTAGAATTTAGGTCAATAGAAGGCTAATCTTTCCGTAACAAAAACTGTTTGCAAATGGAATATGCTACCATGAAAAATGGCGAGGTATCTCTCATGTGAAATGTTTAAACACACACTTGCATGTTAAAGAGGAAATTTTTGCTTCCGCTAAGGGAAGGAGGAAAAATTGGATGTTAATTTGAATATTGCACAGTTGAGAATCCAATTTGAGACTCCTGAGGAGAGTCTGTGCATCTGGAGGGAGAGAAAGGAATAGAAAATCTCTGAAAATCCTTTTCTTCCAAATCATATACTATATCACCGAGTGGTTACTTAATTAAGAAAAATTAAAACTGTTCCAAATGGTAGAACAAATTTGAACCTAAAAAATAGCAGAACAAATAGGAACCTAAAAAACATATATAGATTGAATGGACAGAGGTCATAAGAACTGAAATCTCATTTAGCAACTGAATAACTTCTGGATAGGGATAGAGTAAATGTGCCATAATTTAATTCTGTGAGGATTATCTTCACTGAGTATAGCTCTTCCTTATTGCAGAAAATTCCATTTATATTTTCCGTATGACTGCCAGTGTATTTAGAAGGACAATCATAGATTAAGGGGATTTAATCACAAATTAAACTCCTTTTGCATCTTTTAGACGGGTTTCTGCATATGAGTATTGAAAGGACTTGTGAATGAAGGAAATGATGAAATGAGAATGGAGAATACTCCAGGGCTTCTGTTTCACTGACTAGCCATGTTTTAGGGATGAGGGGGAATTTAGTGGTTGGGTTGTTAAAATGCATTTTAATTCATTTCAGCCAGTATTCACCAATCACTCACTATGAACAAGCTACTATGTACTGACGCTGGCAATACAAATACAAAAATGAAATCATCCTGCCTCCAAAGAGGGCATACCAAAGGAGGATTCCATGCTAAGTTATCATAATTCTCCCCAATTAAAAAGTAGATTTATGTAAAAAAAAGCTGTGGTCTAAAGATGGAAATAAGAATGCTATATGAAACTGGTATCAGAAATTCAACTCCTTCCCAAATTTACAGATGACATTAAGCACAAAAGGATAACGAATACCCTGAATGACAGAACCAAATCTTGATATGTTATGATATTGGACTGAATCTAAGAAAATAAAATTGAATAGGAATAAACATAATTTCCTACATTTGGATTCAGAAAATATGACTTCATAAGTACTTGGGAAGACACCAATTTGTCTGAAAACGATATGGAGATTTTAAAGGAATCTAGGCTCAATGGGATTCAACAGTGTGATGTTGTGGTCAGAATAGTTAATGTGAGGGGCAGCTGGATGGCAGAGGACTAGGTCTAGACATAGGAAGTCTTAGGTTCAAATATGGCATCAGACAGACTTCCTAGATGTTTGACCCTGGATAAATCACTTACTCCCAATTGTCTAGTTCTTACCACTCTTCTGTCTTGGAACCAATACATACTATTGATTCTAAAATGGAAGGTAATGATTTAAGCAGCAGCAGCAACAACAAAAAATAGCTAAAAACAAGTCTTTTGTTTTTTGTTTTTATCATCCCACTTAATGGAAAATCAGGAACTTAGACTGACTTTAGAAGTTCCCACTTTCAAATAATCCAGAGGAGGTAAATTAATATAAAAAATACCATCACATTTAACCTTCATCAATATAAAGCCTGAGTTGTGTAGCTCGTAGATTATATATTGTTTTTTTTACCCAAATTCAATAAAATCTATTTATATTTCAAAGGTGTCTCAGGTATTTTGGTGAGATGATCAAAGGGCATTTTTCCTAGTGGTTGTGCTCCTTATTTCAATCAAGATTTACAAAGAAAGATATTTTCTTTCACACATGCTTTGATGTGACATATTAAAGCAATTGTTCACGGGTCTTAAAACATATATAGTAAAATAATAAAGCAACTTTAAGGCTTGAGTACAAAACATAGAGATAACAAAAGCAACTTGAGTTTTTTTTTAAGGATTTTAATTCACATTTAACAGCTTCTCATTTTTTCTTTGCAAGTTTCTTCACCAGTCACTGTTTCTTAGTAAATTAGAACTTTAATTTGATAACACCTCGCCAAGCTCATGTAATCTTAATGGAAGGTCTTGCATATGAGATCAGATATAATTGCTCTAATTAATTAATTAGACAAAATACCACTTATCTGTGTCAGTGGACTTAGAACTGAGTTGAAATTAAAACTTTAATTAATGAAGCAATTCTTGAATCACTTACTTAGTTTGGGGAGGAGGGAAGATGTATATAGGGGTATATACATACAGCCATATATGTTCTATTTTGGATTATTTTAGTAACAGAAATTTAATGATAGATAACATTACAAAAATATCTCCAGATGGTTCTATAACAGCATTGAGGAATTTTTTTTTCCATTTGGAGTTACTGACAGAGAGGGACAAAAAGATCAATGAGTGGAAATGTTAAAAATAACAAATTACTTAACATAATTTTTAGAAAATTTAGAAAATTTAAAGAGAAAAGAATGGAAAAGGTTTATCTTGCCTCGCTGTAAAAGTAGAAATAGAGAACTTAAATATTTATACAATAAATGTAACAAAAATAATGTACTTCCCTGAAGTATTAAAGAAAAAAATGAGAAAGAAGGAAAGGCAGGGACAAAGAGGAAGATTATTTAGAGAAGTACGGTGTCTAAAGTCTCCACTAATTAGGAAAATCTTAAACAAATGGATTTGACCCTTCTCATATTTTGTAACATAAAAAGTTTAAGGACACACACACACAAAAAGATTGAGCCTGAATCTAGTAATAAGGAAAAAGGATATTCTTAGGAAAGTTTCTTAAGTGACTACATAGTAAGAGCTCCTTCAAGGAAGACAATCCAAGTAAATATTCTCAGTTTCTGAACTCATCATTGTCCAGGACATTTTCCACTTGGTCCAGGAATTCTTCAGATGCTATTGTTTGAAACCTCTGCTGCTTTTGTCACGGCAGTATGGTCTTTGTTTAGCAGAGCCTCTCATTTGTAGTGAACCTTCCCTTTTTCCCATCTGCCAACCTCCCCAAATCATTTCTCCATATCTCAGCCCATGACTCAAGTTCTTTACTCCTCCACTTTACTCTAATCATCTCCACTGTTCAGTGCATTCTCTTTGCGCTTCTCCCTTGCCAACCTCCCACAGGACTGATCAGGGAGTGGGCATAAAAAAAGCACACGTGCAGGGAATCCATGTGTGTTTGGAGGGCATGTAGAAGAGGATGTATCTGACCAAGGCACAGGCATCCTCCAGCCTTGTCAAGCCATCCGTATCTTCTGATGACATAATGACACCCGGCTCTGAGGGGCATCATGCTGAACACTGCGTCGTCTCTGTGGGTCTCCAGCAGAGTTATTTTTGAGCTGCTCTCTGCTACCATCTTCTGGGTTTCAGCTATTCAGTTTCTTTGGTTCGAGTCATGCCCTCTGCTACCATATTCTAGAGGACCACACACACCCTCAACACCCCATGATGCTTGAGAACACTTGCAGGCCACATATTGACTTGGAAAATCTGTTTTCTATTGCATTTTAATTTATTTAATTAAATACTTGCCAATCATGTTTTAATCTGGCTCAGGCTGAACTCATATTTGACACCTTTCTTCTAGATGACTTTCTAAAACTAAGTTGCAAAGAAGAGGCCAATTACCATTAATTGAGTAATTTTCATCCTCCAGGAATCCCCCACCAATAAAATCAGAGGACTAGTTTCTTTCTCTACATCAAACCTAAATCTGAACCTGCCATTTTCACATGTTATTCCTAGTTTTGTTTTGTTTTGTTTTGTTTTTTTCCCACAGCTTTCTCTTACTCCCATGCAAAACACATTTATCTGCAAATGCTTAAAGGTACCTAAGATAACTTCCCTAAGTTGCCTCTTCTTCATGCTAATTATCCACAATTCCTTCAAATTATCCTTGAGTGGCCCCGCTTCCAGGCCTTTTACAATCTTAATCATCTGCTTCTGCTTTTTATCAACTTCCCAGGATGCTTCCTAAAAATGTGGCATTCAGATCTGATCACAGTATTACAAATATGGTCTTACAAGACTTCTTTATAGTATGTACTATTACAATTTTTATTGTATGATAAAAGTTTCAGGAGCTTTTTCTAAAATGTCTGGATTTTTATATGTTTTAGTTGTTTTCAGTAGCAACTGATCTGGACAAATAAAGCTGTTTTGTAGAGTTACCCTACCCTGACAGTCCTCAGGTTAAAGATCAATAGAAAAGAGAAAATTTCAGAGGATTAACTGCATATCTACCTCAGTAGCACTTCTTGGATTAATAATGTTACTTGAGTAAATGCTTTTTTTCAATATTCTGACATGAAATTAAGTTTTCTGAGGTTATTATTGATTCTATACTGGGATTTTTCCCAGTAAAACTAAGAAGAGCAGAAAAAATGAGCTATGGAAAAATGGACCATTTCAAATAAAGTCTGAGATCTTTGAATATTAGTATATTTCTTGTAGATTTAAGAGGTTTTGAGGCACCATGGCATGGTGGGTAATGAACTGACCTTGGAGTCATAAATACTTGTCTTCAAATCCTGCCTCTGTCATATACTAGTGCTCTAGGTATCTCTCTCAGACTATGGGTTACTGATTTACATCAATAATGGGAATTTATTTCACATAAAAACATATATATATAATATATAATATATACCAAAAACAAAGAGGATTGAAGAATGGAGCTAGAAATGTACATTACAGTGTTTTGACCAAATTAGAATGAAACAAAAATCGTACAACTGCAGAAGATACCAACACATTTTTTCCTGATTTTTAATAGAAACCAATAAAGACCTTAAATTAAAGTCCTATTTCACTCTGAACTACTGGCCAGTTGCTTACACTGCATGAACTTTCTACTGTATTGTTTTGCTTTCTCATAAATTGATGATTATTGTTGAACTGTTTGTAACCAAGTTTTTATCTAAGCCAGTATATATGAAAGGAGAAAAACTCCTGATTGGTAGAGAAAAGGCTGAACTCAGAGCTGCATACTGGCTGAAGGGAATTACTTGGTAGAGTCCAGACATTCTTGGGAGAAACACATGGACAGAGAACAAATATAAAGAAGTAAAGAACAATCTTTTATTTATAGTATCAGGTTGATCCCAGATGAGGAGAGTTCAAGGTCTTTTCTCATCCAAAGACTTAAAGTGTGTCTGTCTAACTCAAACACAACCAGGTAAGAAGGAGAAAATTCCTTATTTTAGAGTGAAATTAGGGTCTTTTATTTTTAACATTTATTAATATTCATTTTTAACATGGTTACATGATTCATGCTCCACCTTTCCCCTTCAGCCCCCCCCCTGCACCCCCCTCCCACCCTTGGCCGATTGCGCGTTTCCACTAGTTTTGTCATGTGTCCTTGAACAAGACCAATTTCCAAATTGTTGGTAGTTGCATTGGTGTGGTAGTTTCGAGTCTACACCCTCA
>NC_058134.1:131827683-131907481 GCF_016433145.1 Gracilinanus agilis
TGGGGTTCCTCCGTTCGTCTGGACTTGTTTTTATGTCCCCTTGAGGAGTTTTGTGTGTTTCGGTCAGGAGAGGTTAAGAGCTGCTTCTTACTCTGCCGCCATCTTAACCCGGAACCTACCGAAATTAGGGTCTTTTAAATTCATTCTTAATTCCTGTTCAGCAGCCAGTTAAAAGGTTCTTCTTCTTCATATGACGAGAAGATCAGAAACCATACCAGTTCATGTTATGTATTTTGTCTCGGGCAAATCATACTATGTCTTCTTGTAATGACTGGTTGATCAGAGAGTCCTTTAATACATTCATTATAAAATTGTGTCTTAAGCTTTATCTGAAAACTGTGTCCTCTAATTTGATTTTGTCTCTTATGAAATTTTGTCAATGTCATCTAATCAACTGTAGTAATTTATTTTTCCTTTCCACAAAATAAAGACTAGAGGCTAAAGACTATATTCCTAAATTCATGGTTCTCATGAGTACATAATGCCATTCTGTTAAATCAACAAATTCTCTAAGAAACTGATTTTATGTAATCAATAGAAGTGATTTTGACACACCTTGATCTAAAATCATTACAAGGGAGTCACATCCAATCACTTTCACAGTTATGTGTAGGGGAATACAGAGGTGATAACAAGAGATTTTTTTAAAGAGATCATTTTGATTAAATGAGATAAAATGTTTTTTGCACAAACAAAATAATGACATGAAAAGGGAAATAGTTGCTTGAGGGAAATTTTTTTTTTGCTTTAAATATCTCTAATGAGTGCATGCCATTCAAGATATACCAAGGACTAATGTAAATATATGAGACCAAGAGCCAATCCTTAATAGATAAGTATTCAGTGGTTTGGAATAAAGCGTAATCAAAGAAGTGCAACTATTAATCACATGAAAAACAAATACAAGTCATTTAATAATGGAGAAGTGTACATTGAAGCAACTCAGAGATTTCATCTCACTTAGCAAAATGGCAAAGATGTTGATAAAAATGATCAGTTTTAGAGAAGCTGAGAATTATCTAAGTATTCTGGAAATAATTTGTAATTATGTTTAAAAGTAAGATGCCCCAAAACTAGTACCAAATACTATGGCATGTAAATATATTATAATATTACTCTGTGATAAACGTTGTCCTAATACCTAAAGCAGGAAATTATAAACATGGAAAGAAAACTACAGATCAGTATTATTAATGAACACTGCTTCAAAAATTTAAACAAAAACTACAGACCAGTATCATTAATGAATGCTGCTTCAAATTTTTAAACAAAAGACTATAGAAGATTTTCTAAGAAATCATTCATTATGATCAGATGGGACTTATACATGGAATGCAAGAAAGGTTCAACATTAGGAAAATAATCAACATATTCATATTAAAAATAAAACATTCAATCCCACATGATCATTAGGGAAGGGATAAAGATATATTCGTAAGTTAAGGTAATATAAAAATGAAATATATCAATAAAAAATTTAAAGTTATGTGGCACAGTGGATAGACTGTGGTTCCCATAATTAGGAAGATCTGAATTCAAAATCTGACCTCAGATACTTACTGGTTTTTGATCTCAAGTAAGTCATTTCACTTTTTTCTGCCTCACTTTCCTCATCTATAAAATGAAGAAAATAATGGAACATTTTCTCAGGGTTGTTGTGAGGATAGTATGAGATAATATTTATAAAGCAATGTATAGACTTTGAAGCACTATGTCAATGCTAGTTATTATCACTAGAAAAAGAAATTAAATTAAGAAATAAATAAATCTAATATGACATATGCTATCAACAAAATATTACTTTTTAGTAGATCAAAGTTATATATATATATATATATATATATACACACACACATATGTAGCTATCACAATATGAAACCTACAAGTACCTAAGTACAACAAAATCTACCAGAAAAATCAGCAGAATTGACAAAATTTCTTTCTACTTTCCTAGTATGAAACAGATACCCTTTTCCTGTTTATTGAATAATACTGGGAATTTTAACATCATCTGTCAAATTTTTAGGGCATATCCCCCAATTTAATTGAGGCATCCCTTCACTCCTTCCACCAATCAAGTATGGACATTTTGTTGTATGGCACAGCTGTTATCATACATGGTACCAATAAAACTGCACAGTAGTTTCCAAATAGAAATTGAAGTGCACCTCATCCAATTGAAGTGACAGGCAATGTTGGCAGACAGAATGTAATTACTCAAGTTGGAATTTGTCCAGAAGCCTGTAGATGCCAGCCAGATGCTCTTATGTATGGTAGTTTCTAGATGGCTTGCATGCCATTTGCTTATTAGTACCCCTGAACTCCAGTCTTGCCTGTGCTGTTCAGGCTTTTAACGATCAGTCATATTTTTGAAGTACATAGTCATAATATCAATGGGTCATAGAAATGTTAATTTTCCCTCTACCTTTTCTGCTTCTGTAAGTTAATGACACTTTTTAAAAATGTTAATTAAATTACAACTGTTCCCCGTCCCTGAACATATCCTATAATTTCTTCTCTCAGTGGCTTTGTTCACATTTCCCCCCATTATTGGAATATCATTTTTGCTTCCTAATTCTACCTGTGGATAAGTTATTCATCCTTCAAGGTCCAGCTCAAGTGATAGCTCTTCCATGAAGCCTTCCTAATTCCTTTTCCCTCTTGTTAGAAGTGCTCTCTCCTTATGAATCCTCATCAAACTTTATGAACTTCATTCCTAGCCTCCCTTCTATATGTATTTTCTTTGTTGTCTTGATGGTTATTGATAACATTTTTTGTCTTCTCCAATCATTGTAGACAGGAGTGATGTCTTCTTTATCTTTGTATTCCTACCACCATCAGTTAATTCATTTGGTTTTTAAAAAAATTTTATTGATTTTTTATTACAAAATATATGTAGTATTCATAGTTTGAGAGAGGTAGGATAACAAAATAAAAGAGTTGATTAAATTTAATTAGTGAAATTATCTGAAAGTTCGTGCAATAGTTCATATTTGTAGTATCCTCTACTTTTTTTTAAAAGAATTAACAGAAATCTAATTATTTTCTTTTCCATTTCAGCCTCTACCTCATTAAAAAAAAAGAAAAGGCAAGAGACAAAAAGAAAATTTCTGGTAACAAATATGCATACTCAAAGAAAAACTCTGCAAGTTTCTATGTAATATATATACATATAAAACATATGCTTATGTATATATATATATACATATACATATATGTATGTATGTGTGCATTGTTGTTGTTTCAGTTGTGTCTGCAGCTCTTTCTAATGGCCTGGATTTCTTTCCTTCAGAACTTTTAGACCATTTATTGATTGATGAATGATTGCTTTTTTCTCATAAATTTAAATCAGTTCCTTATATACGATGGAAATGAGACTTTTGATTTCTTTTAATGGAGACTATTACCTTTGTACACTTGTCTTTGGAATTCCCATTCTGGGGAAAGAATTGTCTTTGATTAGTGAGTACAAATTTACTTAACCCATTACATAAAGCCAGTCCCATATGATAACATGCTTTACCACCCAGACCAAATAATTTTTCCTTCCCTTTTCCTTTCTGTCCATTGTCCTTTACAACTCTCATTTTGGTCACAGTAATCCAATCACAAATGTGTTTACTTTTGGAAAGAGAGAATTAAATTGGCTGACCCATGAATAAATGTGCATCCTATGGCCACTGTCTGGTATAGGATGACTCCCCCATTAGAATGTTAGCACTTTGAGGGTCAAAATGGTCTCATTTTTAAAATTTGTATTCCGAGCAATAATAAATAGTCTAAATACAATAAATGCTTTTCCTATTCATTTACTACCTCCCTGTTCAAGGTTCCTAAAGTGACTCGAATACTTTAGGCAATTAGTAAATGTAGGTCAAATAAATGAAAAGAGAGCTTTGCTGAAGTGACACTGGCTAGGCATTGTCAAGGAGTAAGAGTAGCACAGGTGAAGAGCATACATAATGGTTCTCAGAAAATTCTTGTTGAGGTAAAGTACTTAAATTCTTATATGATGAAGAGACTATTCTGGAAGAAATCATGCTATTTCATCATTACCATATAGATGAGCATAAATGGAAGAGCCATGAAGCAAGAGATCTGAATCCCAAATATCTTGTTGCCTCTTAGGATCCTGAAGCAAGAAAATTTGTTCTACCTCTAAAATATCATCTCAACATTTTAACCATTTAGATACTGAATATGTACACTACTGTGTGTGGAGGAATGACTACTTCTCTGTTTCTGTACCTTTTATTGATCTTCATTCTTTGTCCTCTGCCCTATCTCCAACTCAATAGGGCATAAGCAGAATAAAATTAATCTTTCTTCCACATGACAATCATTCAGATATTTGAAGAATCCTTGATTTTTTCTTCCTCAAGCTAATCACACTTTCTCCCTAAAAACAATCTTCCTATATCCTCACTTACTTCTTCTGAATCAGCTCTTCTTGTTAGTGAACATAAATATGTCATCCAGAAGGTAATATAATGCTCCAAATGCAGTCTGATTATGGTAAAACCAAGACATTTTTTCCTATTAAAATAGCCTAACACTGAACTTGCTCTTTTGGTTGCTGTGCCACACTGTTGACTCACATTGGTCTTAAAGCCCCCAATAATCCCCTGCTCTTTTTACATGAATTCTTATCCAGCAATTTACCCCCTCATGTACTTCTCTGATTGATTTCTTCTTTAACCTAAGCACATAACTTTATGTTTATCATTAACAAAATTTATATCCTAAGATGGGTCATTGCTCATTGGGTTATTGTTCATGGATGTCAATATTTGGGGATCCTGATTCTGTCATTATCCAACCTATAAACTATTTCTCTGAAATTCATGTCATCTGCAAATGTGATAAAACATCTTCATTCAATTCATGCTTTTAATGATTGATTACTTTTCAGTGATTTTTCAATCCTCTTTCTAAAATAAACATCGTAATGATGGACCTATGATGTGCCATACCAGATTTCCAAAGGATGGGGAAAAGTTAAATTTCTTACCCGGGATAATATTTTTATGGTATTGAAAAAAATTCAAGTAAAATTCAGACATTTCAGCTAACTTTTTTTTGGTTTGAATCATTGTCCCATATCTTCAATCGCATTTGATCAGATTATGTATTAAAGATGAGAGGAATGAGACTTCACAATTAGTTATTAGAAGGGAATCCTTACTTTTTTTTAACCTGCACATAAATAGAAGTAGCATGATTTATGGAAAGAGAAACTAGAGTCTAGTTCTATTATATTATTATAGATTATAATTATAATACTCTTATGGATTAATTCTTTAAAATGAAACAATCCATTTAACTTTCAATGCCTAAAGTCTTCCATAGGAATGCTCCATGGCTGCTTTTCTCATAAGTTGATTAGTGAAGCCAAGGCTTAAATAGTTCCACCCAGATGGTTTTGGTGATTGCCAGAAAAATCTTCACTGCTGCTATCCCTTGACTTGCTGCCATCTTTCAAAATATTCTCCTTCATTTCTCCTTAATCAATCCAGGAGATCACATTGCGCATCCTGAACAATTTGTGTCCATTCTCTAATTCCTTTGGCAATATTTGTTTATATAATGTGAAGAAATAGTAATTCTCATCAGTTCAAGAACTTGTACTAAGTGTTTTGAAATTGCTACTAACAAGGTTACAAAAGACTATGTTAATATCTAGAAGAGATCAAGCGAGCAAGAAAATAAATGAAATAAAAATCAATTCTTTTTTGATTGTGTCAGATTGGAGCTCATAAGAGAGGTCAAAAGCCACAAATACATACCTCAGAGTTACTTGAAAAGATGATCTTTAAAATAATGGAAGTGAATGTGTTAACTGAGAAAGTCTAGAAAGAGGAGAGAAAAGGACTGATGTCAAACCCTTGTTGAACATATACCTAAAGAGGTGAAGAAAAGGATGAGGATCCAATGATAAAGATAGAAAATAAGCACCTAAAGAAGTTGGAAAAGAACCAAGAGAGCATAATGCTTCAGATACCAAGGCAGGAGATAGTATCCAATAGTAGACCATATAGTGTCAAAGGCATCAAAGTTTAAATGAAAACTGGGGTGTGGGTGGTGTGGGGGGGGAGAGCTTTTGAATTTAGGGACTAGGAAGTCAAATGTATGACCTTCGAGGGAGAAGTTTCAGTAGAGTGGTAAAGGAAGAATCCAGGTTGCAAGAGATTGCCAAAAAAAGGGAGATGTACATGTCCTCTTCTACTCCTTAGCATCAGATGGAAAAGATAGGATGCAGAGCAAAGGATGAAAGAAGTTGGAAATTTAAACTTTACCAGAAATATATGTAATCAGTTGCTTTGGAGTCTGACAAAGTTATCCTTTACTTTTATTTTCATTGTAGCAAATGCATTTAGCATATATTCCAAAGGGGTCTGCTCTGAGAAGGGAGTTAGATTAGGGATCTGAGTGAGTTGAGGCATATGAATAAAGAAAATTACAAATATCTCTTCCACTTCACGACTTTCCCCTTTGCAGTTTCAATATATCATGGTTTGGCATAAGAAATTAACTGGGAATGTGAGGGGAGTTTCACCAAAACCACAGACAATACACAAAGGCCAGGAAACAACACAGAAAAAGGTTAGAAATTCAGAAATTCATGAAATATATGGATAGTATTGAATAATATCAGCATATTTTCTCTTTTAATACCATATACACAATTTAAAAAATATTAATAAGTAACAAGTTAAAGTTGATGAAAAGAACACAAAAGCCAGCAGACAATACCCAAAGGTGAGAAATGTAAAGGTATCTTAAAAAATTTAGTAACTCATAAATATAAAAGTTCTCTAAACACCCCATAAAAGGAAATAAAAATTCAGACTTCTCTAGTAGTAAGGGAGGACCAAAAAATTTTATGTGCATTTTCCAGATCACTGGGATGCCACATCCCTAACTCCCATGATGTGAAGGTGATACCAGTATTATTTCTTGGGTGGGGAGAGAATTAATCCCTTTGACTAAAGTTTAAACATGGATCTTAGGTACTAGGGCAAGACTGAGATGATTAGGTATTTTTTACACTTTCTCCGAAATAAGCTGGTGTAGCTCAACCTTCAAATGCCACCTGGTGGCTTACACAAAATACTCTAGAGAAGTAGTGGCGGTGCCGTCTTTGTATTCTCTCTTAACATGGAAGGTGATAAGCAAGCGTTTCCTATGAATGGTTCTATCATCAATAGCTGCATACCCAACTCGTGTCTTTTCAATAAATATTGAACCTAGTATATTTTTTCCATTAGAAACCTCTCGGGTATAAAATGACCAAGTCTGTAATTTGAACGTGTGCATCATATCTCCACAGCATTAGACAACTTGGTCTAGAAAGCATGTCAACAAGTTCCTCTAAAGAGAACACTAATCTTGTAGCTGGTAGATGAATCTGTATTGTTTACTGAAAGAAAGAAAGAAAAGAAAAGAAAAGAAAGAAAATAACCCAAACGGGTCACAATTGATAACACTAGTCAATGTTCCTTCCCAGCTGTGTAACAAAAACACCATATAGTATATAAGAAAAAAAAAAGTTGTATCTTTGGTTCCATCAATAGTTGCATATCAAAAATGTGTCTTTTTGATAAATATTGAATGTTTGGCTCATCTGGATTATCTGTTTGTTGCTGGGTATTCATCAGTTGCTTCTTCCCTGCCAAATGTTTCTTTGTTTTCTTCATTTCTTTATTGGTTCTGCATCTAGAGACAAAGAACTAGTCTCTAGATAGCCACAGATTTGGGATATAAAGTCATTCAATGACATAGGGAGCTAGGATGGTACAATGAATAGAGTGCTGGGTCTGAAGTAAGGAAGACTCATCTTCCTGAGATCAAATCTGTCCCAAGACACTTGCTAGCTATGGCATCCTGGACAAGTCACTTAACCTTGTTTGCCTCAGTTTCCTCATCTACAAAATGAGCTGGAGAAGGAAATGGCAAACTACTCCAGTATCTTTACCAACAAAACCCCAAACGAGGTCACAAAGAAAATGACTGAACAGCAGCAACAACATGTAATTGAAATATAAGGGAAGGAACAAAAGAAATAGAAGACATGATTCTCACTGTTGAGAAACTTCTAAACTAGTAGAGAAGAAAGGAAATAGAAAAATTAATTGAGAAACTACGAGAAGATATATTGAGATATAAATTGTTGTAAATCCAGACTTAAGAGCTGAAGGTGTACATGATAATAGAAGGGTCTTCTAGAAACAGATAAATATAGGAAGATGGTCAAGAACAAGTGTACCTTTTGAACTAAAGAAGAGATACAATTCATAAGGAATGTGAGGACCTAGTAGAAGAAAAGGGGAGAAGGAACAAAGAAGTCCAATCAGAGAGGAGAGCTATATAATATTTTCTGAGTCTCCTCTTCTTTGCCCTTATCAGATTGAAAATGAGGGAATCTGTGAATTCCTAAAATGAAGCCATTCTTTTCATACAAAATATTTTGGTTTTTTTGAAAGATAAATTGATTATATTAACACTGGATATACAATTTTTCTTGTCAAGCTATGCTTTTTTAGATTTATTTTCAAAAGCACTTTTCTGGCTGGCTACCATTCAATATCATAAAAGGTTGACACAACTGTGTTTGGAGGTAAATATGGATCTCCTTTTATGCTGAGACTAACAATGGATGGCTGGGTATAGCAAAAGGGTAACTATATTCAGTCAACAAAGGGCTCTAAGCACAGGAAAAAAATGATTTTGTGCACAAGAATTCTCATACAAGATAGAGATAGGAACTGGACTGCCGTTGAGATCCACTTTCATAATATATATGGGTTTGAGTTGTTTTTTTAATTTTTTTTTTACAAACACTCACAGTATAGAGGTATTAAGTGGAATAATGTAAATATAAAAATTCATTAGGGTGAAACCTCATTTCATCATTCTTATACTTAGTGATTTCCCATGAATATTGTTAACAACCCCCATGAGGGCAGTTCATTCTTGGATTCTCTATTTTCTTACTTGAAATATTTTCTTTTCTGGTTTTATTGGCCAGCATCCTAATAGCACTCAAGTGAAATAAAACATAACATTAAAAAGACCCACGCTACCTGGTTTCCCAGGCAATTGGCCATCTGTGTGGATAGTTCTGGCCCTGTGCCCTGAATGTCAACTGGATTAGGATGTATCAGAGAGCCAGAGAGAAAGTGTGTTCCAGATACCTAGGGATGGCTTGGCTCACATCACCTTGCAGTTCAAACTTGGTGACTGTCAACAGAAGGATCACAGCTGTTTTGGTCTGCATGAATGAAGTAGAAGCTAGGGAGGCATTCCCCAAAGGGATCAAGATTCAGACTCCATTGCATTTTATAGGGCAAATTCAGAAGCCTCAATGATACCCAGATGTGATCCAATAGGAAGTACTGACTCCATACCACAGGTGCCCCATGTTTCTCTTGGAAACTGCTAGAAATAAGCCAACCCCTGAGTGGATTTTATGACCCTCGGCTCCCCCAAAATTTAAAAGCCCCAGGCTCAGAAGAGTGTAGCTGTTGTATATGCAAATGGTTCAGCTGCAGCAAGAACTACAAGCCAGAAGGGAATCCCTGTAATTACACAGTACATTAATGCAAAATTGAAAGTAGATTTTTCCATGACCGAGGGGCAGCTGGGTGGTACAGTGGATAGACCGCTGAGCCCCGAGTCAAGAAGACCTGAGTTCAATTCCAACTGTAGACATTAACTAGCTGTGTGCCCCCCTGGCAAGTCGTTTAACCTCTGCGGCCTTAGTATCTTCCCCTGTAAAATGAGGGTAATAATAACGCCTCTCTCCCTTGGTTGTTGTGAGATAATGCTGGAAAATACTTAACACAGTTCCTGGCCCATAACAGGCATTTAGTAAATGCTTGCTTCCATCTTTTCTTACACCATTCTTTGCATTATCAACTATTTGCTACAATTCTAGGGAATAAAAGGAGTAACCCCAGAGAAAATAGTTATTCCACTGAATATTCTAAAATTTCCTTTTATCATTTACAATAGAAAACTGAGCAATAATTCATCTGCCAATAATTCCAAACTGAATTTTAAACCAAATGTACTGCAATTTCACTGTTATGAACTGTAGCAGCATCTCAAATTCAGACACTCTATGGATTAGGCAAATTGTGAACTTTAGGAAATGTGGAAAGAGCAGTCTTTTGAGATGAAGAGCTATGAAGGGCAGAAGTCAGCAACCTGTCATTGAGATAAGCCATCAGATTTTACTGCCAACATTTGATGTGATGGAAAGAATATTGAATTTATTGTCAGAAGATATGACTCCAAACCCAACTCTTCCACTTGCTGGCTGTATGAAATTAGGCAAATCGCTTCCTTTCTTGGTCCCTCAATCTTCTCAAATGTAAAATGAGAGGGTTGGATTAAATCCTTTCTATGATTTCTTTAAGATTGAATTTTGTAATGAATTTTTGAATTGAGCATTGTGCATTGAGGAATCAAAGTAAAACAAATAAGTAGAAGAATTTTGACTCAGATGTCCCTCTCCCACATTCTTCCAGTGTTTCAATGACCTTCATGTTGTCCCTGCTTCCTGTGATATTACTCTGTAGGAACCATAATTCCACCAGTCTACGGAGGTCAAGGGTAAAAGTTAGATCAATGATCCTTCTTTGAAGCATAATGAGGTGCAGAGAGCAGCGAGGTTACTCAGTGGATAGAGAACCAGGCCTGGAGACAGTAGATCCTGGGTTTAAATTTGACCTCAGACACTTTCTAACTAGGTGACTCTGGTCACTTAATTCCCATTGTCTAGCCCTTTCTTCTCTTCTGCCTTAGAACCAATACACAGTATTGATTTTAGGATGGAAGGTAAGGGTTTTTAAGAAAATAAAATAAAAAGAAACATAATGACTTTTTTGTTGAAATTGAAAATGCACTTATATAAAACAATTGTATAACCTTAGATCCAGCAATACTATTTCTGAGTGTGTTTCCCCACGGAGATCAGGGATAAAAGAAAAGAAGCTATATGTTCCAAAATATCTATAACAGCTCTCTTTGTGGTGGCAAAGAACTGGAAATTGAGAGGATGCCCATCAACTGGGGAATGGCTGAGCAAACTATGGTATATGATTGTGATAGAATACTATCCCACTGTAAGAAATGATTAACAGGTTAATTTAAAAAAAAAACTTAGAAAGACCTGCATGAAATAATGGAGAGTGAAACAAGTAGAACCAAAAGAACATTATATACACCTATAGCACCTACAGAATTAAAATTTGAAGAATAACTTGTGACCATCTAACTCCAGAGAAAGAACTAATAAATAAAAATATAATTTATGTGTGTGTATATATGTCTTTTAGATGGGTGATACCTTCTATGGTGTGGGACAAGGGGGGACAGAGATACCTGAAAATAAATTCTATTAAAAAAAGAAAGGAAAAAGAAATGACAGTTTAAAATGTAAATGTCATTAGAAAGTGATGATATTATCAAAGTCTTGTCTGTCATTGATTTAAGCCCCCAATTTTAAGGGTTCAAACACCCCAGTTCCATTAAACCATTTAATTGATTGTCTTTTACAAAGGAATATTTACTTCAAAGGTATAATAAGACTAAATATACAAAAATGTACACACATATATACACAGATGAGGAAGCATGGAGAGGAAATTTCCTCTCCCACAGTCTCAAAGACAAGAAAGTAGATAGTTTCACAACTTAACTCCCTTTGTTATTGTTCAACCATTTCAGTCTGACTCTCCACAACTCATTTGGAGTTTTCTCCACAAAGATACTAAAGTTTTGTCTTTTCCTTCTCTGGTTCATTCTACAAATGAGGAAACATGGCAAACAGGGTTAAGAGATGTCCCCAAGATCAAACAGCTAGTATCTGAGGATGGATTTAAACTAAGGTCTTCCTGACTCCACACCTGGCTGCTCCTAACTCAATTCTCTCTATATTCTTAAACCCACTAAGTTCTAAGTCCAAAGGGCTTCCACGTGGCCTTACATCCCCAAGGCACTCGTTTTTCAGGTTTTTCCTACTAGGTTTTTTGTCACATTCCATCTTGAACCCGCAGCTCTAACTTGCCTCATGGTTCAAGATCCCATATCAAGGACTCCACTTTGAATTTGTAAATAAAAGAACAATGAAATTAACCAAAACCCAAGCCCATTTGGGGGGGTCACAGACTAAAAGGAGAGAAGGTGGCACTTACAATTTTATCCCCAGGTTTCTCTTACTGCATGGTGGCTTTACTATGACTCCTTTATCCTTGGATTCTGCCAGTAGAAACAGGGGGTCTAAGCTTCAGTCAGGAAGATTTTAAAGATCCAGGGAACCAATAGAAAGAAGGTTATTCCTAACTATGTGATGAGCCAACTCAGAATATTTTCTTATAGAAGCAGGTCCCTGGTATCTCAAATATGAGTGTCTCCATCTTAGGTCATCTGGGCATCTGTCAAACCCCTGTGAGCCCAGCATCAGTAAGAAGGATGAATTAGAGGAGGCAAGCTGACATTATTCTTAGAAGTCTATTGCAATCACTCAGATTAGTGGTGGTAATGGATCCTATATACTAGGGTAGTGGCAATGGGCAAAAAAACATGGACAGATATGAGAGAAACAGTAGGACTTGGCAATTAATTGGATATAAGAAGTGAGGGAGAAGGAAAAAAATCAAAGATAACCTAATGTTTCAAACATTGGAGACCGGGTAAATGGTGGTACCATCAGAAGAAATAGCAAAATCAAAAGGATGATTATATTTAGGGCCTCTTCCCCCTCTCTCTCTTCCCACTTGAGCATGACAGTCAACATTACATGGCTACCTCTATCTCCTTTTTCTTTGTTCTTTCCTAATGTTTGGTGAATGAGTCCTGAGGCATCGCATAGGCAACCTATGAGTTTATCAAGGTTTGAAGATTCTGGGAGATCTGAGATTGCAGATGTGGAGTCTCTAAAGTAAGAGTAGCAAACATCAGAGGAAATATCTGCATTTGGGAGTAGAGAGAAATGCTCAGGACATATAGACGCTGAGAGACAATAAACCTGAGGAAAGGCCACTTTAGAGGGTGTGATCCATCATGGCACAGAGCCTAGGAGCCAACTCAAAGATTTCCCCAACAGAACATAAAAGGAACTCTGTAATGATACTATAAAGTGAGAAAAGACTGCTAGTATCAGGAGTTGTGAATTATCCCGTTTGTCACACCTGTGTCTTACTATGTGTGTCTTGTGGCTGTTGTACTCTAAATCTGAGCCCACTTTTCCCCATGGATTTTGTGTGTATTCATGGGAGGATGATCATCAGACTAAGGAGGGAAAATTCTGGACCAATTCTTCTCATTATACCATCTGAATGTGAGGTATCTTAACAAATCCCTTGGCTAACTGCTAAATATATATATATGTATATATATTTTTTTAATAAGAATGCTGATCTAGCTGTCCTCAAACATCCTTTATAGCTATCTTATAATCTTAAAGTTTGAGAGATAGAAGAAAACTCAGGAGATTACAATGTCTTATCAGCAGAAGAATTAAGGAAGGGTGGTCAGAAGTGTCAAAAGCTAGAGGATGTTCAAGGTGTTTTTCCACTTATTGATCAAGTCAATTAACTTATCTGATATTCAGTTTTCTAAACCAAAATGGGGGTGAGGATGGGGAAGGAACTTAAGATGATTCCTAAAATCCCTTCTATACTTCCCTTCTTTGTTTCTCTGAAGGAATCATTTGATGGCAAAGTAAGGTTCACTGACTTATGGATATTATACATTGCAACACAACTATCCTAAAGATGGAATGGGAGGATCCTCTGCATGTGAAAAAAATCTCATTATAAGATGATTTTGTATTGTTTACCCAAGTACTTCCCAAAGAAACTTCAACATAAGAGAATTGCTCTCACTGCAAGTTAAGAGAGAGAGATCTTAACTGATTGCTTTGTGTTGCCACTGATGAAAGCTTTATTTCAGCGAACAGCCTGGGACCTAATTAGTGCCTGTCTGTGGCAGAATTTAGAAGTTGTAGCTTTTCTTTTTCCCTGTGACCCTTCTGTGGGGTATCCACAGGCAACCACATTGAGAACCAGGGACATTTGGCCTACTGTGAAGCTTTAATAAGGAGGGGTTTGAGTCATAATCCCCCAGGAAATGTTAATTAGCTTAGGGCAAGTATGCTATTCACTGTGCTCAGGAAAGAAGGGGAAGAGAATCCTCACACCCAGCAGTGTTAGGGTAGTTGACTATTTTGCAAAAGCAGGATCATGCAAAATGAAAAAAGGAGGTTAAAGGTGAAAACATCTATGCTATCTGCCTGGTCTTTGATGTGACCAGAGGTTTCACCATTACTTGCTCCTCGCAAAGAAACCATTCACCCTCTGAAGAGTCACTTGAACAATCCACTCAAATTCTATAGCACTCTCATACACAAGGCATTTTACATATATATCTATCTATCTATCTATCTATCTATATCTATCTATCTATATAAGAATATGAGAAATCAAAAAGAAAGTCTAATTGAAATGGACTGAGGGGTAGTCCAGGTACTTATATGAAAGCTTCTAAGGCACAGATCACATCATTCCCTTGCTTAGAATCCTTTAGTACCATGACAATATGTTCTGGTGGAATGTATGCCCATGGAGGACAGGGGTTATTTCACCTTTGTCTTTGGGCCAGCAGCCTCTAGCACACAGTCAGTACTTAATACATGTTTGTGAATTGATCAAATAAAAGAAAATCTTCTCATCCTGGCACTCAAGGTCATCCACAATATGGCTGTAACCTACTTTTTGAGGCTTGTTCTCTATTAACCCATTTTTTTCTGTGAAATATTAAGGAGTCTAGTCATCCCTCACTGTAGTATGGTTCACTTATTGTGGATTCACTGTATCGCAGGTTTAAAAAAATTAATTCTATATCACAGAGTTTTTGCTATATGGCAGGATTTTGCAGATGAATACTGTACTGTACATAGTGGAAATGCAGTGTACCACTACCACTTGCACAAGTTAGCCAACATGAGATTATACACACACACTATTGGCTGATGGAATGAAAGGCGACCAACCACAGCGCTGGGTTATGTATCCTGGGCTCTGATTGGCTCAGTGACTGCAGCATCGGTCTGTTTGCTCTCCCGCACTGTGCCCACATGTTCAGCATCTCTTCTTGTCCACTTCACATCAATGTCTGATCACTGCATGAAGTGTTGCTCTGCGGTGTTGTGTTTTTGTGATGTTTTTGTAAAAGTTTGAATCTATTTCAGGCCCTATACCATCCAAATGTCCTGTGATTTATAAGGCTTCTGGTAATGAACCCAAGTACCAGAGGAAGATGGCTACCATCAAAGAATTATAAAATAAATATAATGCCACTATTTCATGGATTTTCACCTATCATGGGGGTCTCTGGAACATAATTCCCACGATAGGTGAGGGATCGCTGTACTTCTGATAAAATAGGTCAATCAATATTCTCCATGTGGCAGGGGAAGGGAGGGGGAACTAGATGGTGCGGTTCATAGAATGCCAAGTCTGGAGTCAGGAAGACTCATCTCTCCAAGTTGAAATCTGGTCTCAGACACTTAGTAGCTGTGTGACCCTGGGTAAGTTACTCAACCCTGTTTGCCTCAGTTTCTCATCTATAAAATGAGCCAGAGAAAGAAATGGTAAAACACTCCAGTATCTTTGCCAAGAAAATCTTGAATGGGAACACAAAGAAGTAGACATGACTGAAAAAGACTGAACAACAACAAATTCTCTGTAGGAAAGTACTTTTTAATAATGGTGTATCAATTTCAAGAGTAAATGCATTACGTATAACCCAGTGGAAGTGCTTGTCAGCTCTGGAAGGGGGGAGGGAAGAAAGGAGGAAGAGAACATGAATCATGTAACCATGGAAAAATATTCTAAATCAATAAATAAATGAATTTAATTTTAAAAAAGAGTAAATGTATTAAGGCTATGATCCCAGGTTTTATGTAATTTGATGAGTAAGCCAAGTATTTTCCAAATATATCATTTAGCTAATGTGAATATTACGAAGGTAACAAAAATGATTATAGGAATTTTTCCCATAATAGCAACCAAATAGTAGATCACTTTGCCACAATATTTCTGATTATATCATCACAATGAAACCCTGTTAAAACATTCATTTCAGTGCCTTCCCTCTGAAATTATCTCTAATTTACTTTGCATATATCTTTTTATATGTGATTTTTTGCATGTTGTCTCCCCATTAGTTAGTTCCTAGAGATATGTTTTATTTTGTTTTCTGTTTGCTTTTCTTCATATCCTCAGCCCTTAGAACATGGCCTGGCACTTGTTAAGTGCTTAACAAATTCTTTTTGACTTGACACTGTGAAACCCTAGGGCCATGTTGATGAACCTATGGCACAAGTGCTGGAATGTACCAGAAGAGGTTGCTCCCTTCCTTCTCTCCATGCACATCTGAGGACATTTCTCTCATGATCTACCCCTCTGCCCAGTAGCCCAAGGGGAGCTCTTCTTGCCCCCCACCCCCAGGTCAAGGCAGGGAGAAGGGAAAGTGGGATATTATGGGAAGCACAAGGATTGCAGTCTGGGCACTGGTGTCTAAAAGGTTCACCATCACTGCCCTAGGATATTCAGTTCATTGCCCCAAAACACAAGTTCTATCATTGTCTCTGATTAAGAAGGCATTATGGAAGACATAGTGGATACAGAGTGGGACCTTGAACTTAGGTATGCTTAGGTTTAAGTACTCTCTTTTATTAAAAAATCATTTAAGCTCTTACTGCTCTAGACCCCTCTCTAAGATTATAAATTGTGAAGTAGGTACTTTCCTTCTTGGGTAGAAGATTTTTCCTTATTTATTATACCATTGAAATGATAGATCTAGTTCCCATCCAAAATATCATTTCATTCAATGCCACTTCTTAAAAGAGCCATTAGATAACTTTATATAGTCTATGACTGAAAGCAAAATATTCTTGGGAGCATCTTCAGATCCTCTCATTAAAACATAAGTTTGAAAGATATTTTCTTCTTATTGGTTAAGGAGCATATCACTAAGCTCTGACTGTGGTATTTCAGATTAGCAGTGATAACAAGACATCTGAATATTATTTTTCATTCCAAAGTAGAAGTTTATTTAAACTTATTTATTAGGCTAAATTTGGTTCTTGGGAATAAAGTTCATTTCTATCATCATTTTTTAGTTTCAAAGTTATTTAGTATAAATGGCACTTATTATTGAATGAAAATGGCAAATCCTTTGGGGAAAAATGCTTTTCAAAGAA
This sequence comes from Gracilinanus agilis, assembly GCF_016433145.1. Taxonomy (NCBI): domain Eukaryota; kingdom Metazoa; phylum Chordata; class Mammalia; order Didelphimorphia; family Didelphidae; genus Gracilinanus; species Gracilinanus agilis. The sequence goes on from NC_058134.1 coordinate 131,844,956, forward strand.
AAAAATATTCTTTGGGAATACTTCTATTGGTCTGATTACAACAAAAGTTATTTTTGAACCAAATGATTACCAATTTCCAGTCAATGACCCAAAATATTTTTTTACTTTAACAGATTTCTAATAAAGAAACTTAAACATTTATAAATTCATATGCATTTCATATACATTCATTTGATTCTCTATTTAAGTGTATCACCAAAACTATTTGCAATGACATGCTTGGTCAGTTGTTCTTTTTATATTTTATACTTCAAGTTTTATCTGCCTAATCCACAAAATCTGGGCCTATATTAATTTCATTTTTTTAACCCTTAGCTGCTGTCTTGGACTCAATACTGTGTATTGGTACTAAAGCAGAATAGTGGTAAGGGACAGGCAATGGGGGTTAAGTGACTTGTCTAGGGTCACACAGCTCTGAAGTGCCTGATTCCAGACTTGAATCCAGGACTTCCTATCTCTAGACCTGGCTCTTAATTCACGGAGCCACCTAGATCCTTACCCACTGGCCCCCTGTCCCATTCATTTCTAAGTTGCAAATTGAATATCTACTTATGGAGATAACTCCTTTCTCAAATGTAGTTCAATCTGACAAACATTTGCTAAATATTTATTATATCCATACAGGTAAAATATATACATGCATGCATGCACACACACACACATACACACAGAGTCCATGCTCTTCAGGGGACTACATTCTATTGGGAGGAACATGTAAAGTACCCAGAAAAGTATAATTAAATAAAAGGGATAATGGGGGCAAAAGGCAGGTCCAAAGAGTTGACAATAAATATGAGAAGATAATTTTTTTTTCCTCTGGAGGTTTAGGGAAAGGTTCATTGAAGATATAGTATGAGACAAGCTTTGAAAAAAAAATGGCTGAAATTTATAAAGAAAGAGAAAATGCATTTCAGGGGGCAACCAATGCCAAAGCATCAAGGTAGGTGATGGGGTTTCAAGTTTCAATAAAAGAATCTGTTATTCTAATGTGGCTAGTGCAAGAAATGCATACAGAGGGATGGCAAATCAGATGGGTGTCATTGTGGAAGGCTTTGTCAGGCTTGGAGCTAGTAATTCCTGAGTTCAAATCCTACCTAGGATACTTACTAGCTATGTGACTGAATAAATCATTTAACCTCTATTTACCTCTGTTTCCTTATCTGTAAAGTGGGGAGTAAAAACACTTACCTCCCATGGTTGTTGTAAGGATCAAATGAGACAATAAAACACCACACTTCCAGGCACAGAGAAAGTGCAGTTTAAATGATGGCCAGGAGTAAGAGGATGAAGAAGAAGATCATAATATTATTGTTAAAATGCCAGGCTAGATTTTGTAATTCTAAGTAGAACTTAGAAAAAGCTGAGAAACAGCAAGGTGTTGTGAATTGAAAACTAGCTTCTTAATCACTACTGAGTTCAAATTCTCCCTCTGACATACTGGCTGTGTGACCCTGGACTTAATCTCTTCATTACCTGGCAGTTCTCCAACTGTATAAATTGTAGAGCTGCTGCTGATCTGCCTTGGTAGAGGGAGTTCCCTTATTGAAAGTCTCCTACTAAGGTCTGATCCTTCTTCCTTTCCCAGTACCCCCAAATAGGGAACCACTGAATATTTTTTAGTTGGAAAATGACCTATTCCACCTTGTGCTTTAGGGAGACTATTTGAGTATCCTACGAAAGATGGACTGGAAAAGCTAGAGACAGAAGACAGTCAAAACAAAGTTATTGTGATAAATTAGACAAAAGGTAGTGTAGTCCTCATCTAAGATAGTAGGGGTATGAAAGGAACAGAATAAGTTGTGGAAATAAAGTTGACAAATCTTGGGAAATGACTAAATATAATGGCAGAGGGAAAGAGAAGAATCAAGATGTTTCCAGGCTTGCTGGAAAGGTAATGATTTCTTCTGTAGAAATAAGGAAACTGGAATGAAAAGCAATCTTTTGTCTTTCCTTTCAAGATAAATATCCTCATTTCCGTATACTGTATACCAGACTCTTCCACTAAATTCCTCCTCAAGTTCATTGATCTCTATGGAGAGATGATTTGGGGTTCTCAGAGGCTATTTTAGTGAAAAATCAACTCTGAGAAACCCTTTCAAGCTCAAAAGACTTGACTATAGGACTGGTAATGTACTATATGTTAGTTTTCTGAGGACCATCCCAAAAGAATGCTGAGAGACTCATGACCAGAAAATCATCACCAAGAATGAACTTGGGTTAACCACAAGACTTTTGATGACTATCAAGGCACAGAGAGATTGCGTTCTATGTCAGCAAGAGGTGTAACCATACTACTAAAAGCGTGGATGCTTAAAGTGTTGAAATATGAATACTAAGCTGGTCCATCCAAAGATCATTTCTCAGTAGACCCTTCCCAATCAACATCATCTGAAAATTAACCCACAACACATTTTGACAACCTTACTTCTTTCTGTACTGATTGCTGTTACATCTGTATTAGCTACTAAAGAATATCTGTGGAAGTGCCCAAGCCAGCACTATTGGGAAGTGGAAGTAGGAGACAAGACGACAGAGTGAGAAGTGAAGATCTGTAAAGAGACATATACAAGAAGGGGAAGTTACCCGGGATGTACTCTCCTTTATGCGCCTCAAAATGGTAGAGGAATTCATTCTCTGGATTTCTTGCACCATGGAAGGCATTCATGCAAAAGTGACTACACCTAAGGTAGGATTTTTCCTCCATTTCGAATGTGGACATACATCATTTTGCAATATGACAGAGATCTCCCTTATCTACAGCTCTCCTCTCCCTCCAGTTATCTTCCCAGGTCCTCTCTGGCCTTTCTTTTCTCCTGTCCTTCCAAATGAAGAGAAAAATACTAATTCCCTAGCTATCTATCCACTGCATGGCTGAAAAATCTGATGCCCATCAGCTTTCTCTAGGTCTGGGGGTCAAAACAGAGAGTCCATAATTTTTATAATAATTAAGTGAGATGCCCAGTGACAACAAGAGATGAATGGATGATCAACTAATAGAAGAGAGAAGGTTCAAAATTCTGAGCTTAAAAAAAATGAAAAAAAAATACAGAGCCAATGTTGTCTAAACTGCGCCAGCACCTCTAATCCTAATTCCATCATTTTATCAGAGATGCTGCTAACAGTTTCAGACACCAAAAGAATCCGGGTACCAAATGCTTACTTAGCATTTCTCCAGGATGCACAGAACTGAGTCAGAAAAACTAATGTCATGTTACTGAATGCACTGATTGCTCTATCTCTGCATATCATAGACAGACTTCTTTACTTTAATAAAAGTACAAATTATATATTATAAAAAGGCTACTTTAATAAAAGTATATCTCGTGGCAATTTCTCTCTTAGTTGTCATTTAACCTGTATCATATAAATTACTTGAGGAAGTCACTAAAATACTTACATTTTAACAAGGATGCACAGAATTATCAGAAAAAAATAGCATGTTACTGAATTTATCAACTACTCTATGATCGTATTTATCTGTGTGGTGTATCAGAGATAGACCAAGTGCGCTACTGTGTTTCATCTTTTTTGTGGTTGTTGTTGGTAAAGTCTGGGCACACGTCCATGGTTACTTTAATAAAAGGATGTTTGCAGCAAAAATAAATATATACAAAATTTAAAAATAAAAAACCCAGGCCACTGCAAATTAGTGATTCCGTTAAAATTTAAGCATTGATTTAAAATGTTTTAAATCTAAATTTAGAGGCAGGAAGGTGACACAATAGATAGAATATTGGACTTGGACTGAGAGAGAGTTGAGATCGAAATGACTAGCTGCATGACTATCAGCCTCAGTTTCCGCATCTGCAAAATGAAAACAATGTACTACTAGCATCTCCCTTACTAAGTTTTTGTGAGAATTAAATGAAATAATGCATGTAAAGTATTTCACAAACCCTTGAAGCACTGGAAAAATTATAATCATTTTAATTTTATTTGAATTTTAATTGAAGGACTAAAGTAATATGGTGAACATAATGGAAACCATTTCTTACTAGGATTGGTTAACAGACCTAGAGATAGTTAGACAGAGGGTTCAACTTAAATCGGATAGATTTCATAAAACAAAGTTAAGGGAAGTGGATGGAAGCAGATAGGCAAGTCCCTTTATGGAATAAGGAAAAACTTCTTTGTTCTTAAACTTGTCCAAAAGGGGAAATGAGTTTCTTCAGGGTGTACTGGGATCCCTCTCCATAGAAGTCATCAGACAAGCTGATGACTTCAATCTCCCTCATCAAAGATGCTATGGTGGGAATTCCTGAACGAGTGTCAGCTAGACGACATGGCCTCAGAGGGTCTTTCCAACTATAAAATTTTACAACATAGACAGGAATGTTTTTTTTCACATGCTGGAACCTGGAAAATTATTAGATTGATTGTAGACTTGTGTAGAACATGGAGAATGAGAAGTAGCTTGTGCTTTTTCCATCCTTTCTATTCTGATTTTATGGGGAAATTATGGTTAGAGGAACAGTTTCGGACTCTAGCTGTGGCTCAGGAATCCTCAGGCCACATTTGGAACCCCTGGGGAGACAATTAGAGCTAACAGCAGGAGGTTAATGTCTTCCCTTTGATTAAGTGGAAGTGGGCTGGCAGGAGTGGAGCAGGATGAAATTACAAGCTTTGATGCCAGGCCAAGCTGTTCAGAAGCCCAAAGATTTGTTGGAGTTGCTAAGAAGAGTAGTCTATGTCCTAAGTACCTTCCAACAAGAAAGTTCAGAATGAGCTAGCTTAGAAAATAAATTCAGGTGTAGAGTAAATTAATTCAAAGATTAAATACAACAACTTTAAGAGGGGAAGCACCAAATTGTGTCTAGATCCTGTGTTTCTTTAAAATTTGTTTATATATTTTTGACTAAACAGAATTAATTAGCATGTAATGTACGTATTTGCTATTATTTTGTTCATTTTTCCTACTACAAAAGGTCCATTTGGCTAAGCCTTGCATATCTTTTTTAGTTATCCATACTTGGGCTGCCATTATTTCTCCTTGAAAGGCACCGTCATCCACCCTGCAAGCTCTCCACATTGCTCTGCAATTCCTTGCATATTTTCTTCTATATATGTCCTGAAAAAGCTCAATAACTCCTAGGTGTTTATCCTTCAAGAAATCTGTAGCTTCCTGAAATGAAACTGATCTGCTGGAATTTTTTCAGTTGTTCATGATTATTGGTTTTACCCTAGTTTTGAGGCCATTTTTAGGCATTCTTGACTATTATTTAATAAAATGCAAGTCAAAATCCTTTATGGTTTAAATATCATTGCAATGATAGCTATAGTCAAATAGCAAAGATTTCCTAAACATAGCTAATGAACCACTTACCAAGAATGAATGCATGAGAACTTTGCAAAAAATAAAGGCATTAGAAGTCACTGTAATGAGATTTAACCTCTACAGAGAGAATTGTTGAGTTGTCTATTTTGTGTCAATCTACTTCACAAATAAAGATAAGGGCATCTTGGATAGAGTCAGTTTCAATTAAGGAGCACCTATTTTCAAGTTCTACCCTTGAAATCGATTTTTTAAACAATCATGGAAAAGAAACTTCACACTTTTAGTGTACTAGCCAATGTCAAAGACTGTAAAGTAAAAAATAATTGTTTATCTTGTTAGAAGAAGTTTCATCACTGAAAGTTCCCCTCTCCACATGAATGAAAGTACAGATTTGGAACAAAAAATAAAAATCTATCTCACCCTACTAGTGATGAGGAATAGTGGATAGAGTGTTATCAATTTCAACTCAAATGGATAATTCAATCTGTAGTGGCCTCATGAACTTCTCAGGACTGTTACATTTTAAATAATTAATGGTCAAACAATCTTGATGCCTAATGAATATGCTGGAAAACTTTTGTTCAATATGGGCACAAATGAATATCTTTGCTATGCCATACTGAAGTCTAAAGCTATATTGTCTTTCTGGTTGAGCATTATTGGGGATACTGTATTTTCAGTTCTACAAAGAGCAAGACCAGTCTTTTTCAACAGATCTCAAGGGGGGTAATGTGTTATTTAAAATCACTTGGGATATTTGGAACTACATTTCCCGTGATCCAACGGGTTTCCTGGGTTTCCTGTTTTGGATTACGTATTCAAGGTGAGGGATGGCTTTAAATAGGGGGAAGTGACTTTGAACTTCCTCTTTTAGCTACCTGAGCGCGAAGGTATGAAAGGTAAAATGGCTGAGGAGGGAGTTTAAATACTTACAGGTGCGATCATATATATATATATATATATATATATATATATATATATTACCAGCATGGCCATGGCTTTAATTAAAATACTAATTTTTATATTTATATCAGTCTTTATCATTTTTAATCGTAACAGTTTGGCACAAGTAACATTGTGGTATAGTAGAAAGAGTTCTGGATTTGTAGGCAGACCTTCATTCAAATCCTGGTTTACATATTTAATATCAGTTTAAACTTTGGCTAGTCATTTAACCTCTATGTAAAATATTAGAAGAGATGGCCTCCAAGGTCCCTTCCTAGGACAAATATGTAGCACAGGGGATAGAGTGCTAAGCCTAGAGTCAGGAAGACTCATTTTCTCTGGACTCAGAAATTTCTTAGCTGTATGACCCAGGACAAGTCACTTAACCTTCAGTTTCCTCATCTGTAAAATGAGCTGGAGAAGGAAATGGTAAACTATTCCAGTATCTTTGACAAGAAAAAAAAAATCCCAAATGGGGTCACAAAGAGTCTAATGTACTCGAAATAATTAAATAACAGCAAACAACAAAGATCCCTTTCAGGGCTAAATTTGTGGTGGGGAGTTAACTATTGTGATCTGGATAGAATATTGCCAGTATTCACATAAATATTTGTAAGTAGAGACTAAGTTCTACTCAATCTTGGTATCTCCCCCAAGACTACATGCAATTTTATACTTAATTGGCACTTAATAAGTGATTATAAAATGGAATTGAATTATTCATGAAATGGTTAAGAATACACCTGGAAATCTATGGTCCAATTTATATGATAGCTAATGCCTTTAAATTTGTGTTGATGCATAGGATAATGTCTAAGCTTTTAATTAACTAGAAAAGTGAATCCCTTAGTGCTGTAAAATGGAAAAAGGAAATGTATTATTAAACATGACTGATTCATTAGGAATGGCACATGCAAACCAAATAAAAGTGAAGTTTGATGCCCAAAAGACTACTTATTTTAAGCCTCTAATGATAGCCTGGCTTATCTCCATTTCGTTTTCATTAACAATTAATGTTTACCCTTTCCATATTTTATGGTTTGTCACTTTTGAAGTAAGTATGCATCGTATGATCATGTTCCTGTGGAATTTTTCCTGTGAGCTGACTTTTTAAATTACCTAGAGGTTGATTTCCTGTCAAAGACATAAATATGTTAACCTGAAATAAAAATAGTTGTCTGAAGGGGCAGGAGGGTCAAAGTTACAAAGAGCGGTAGCCATTCTGGGAAAGAGGGTTGTTAGAACAGGGGAAAGGGAAAGATAAAGGACTAGGAGAAAAGATGAATAAAGCAAGAAGGATAATGGGAAATTGGGACCCTGGCAGTGAGTGTTCAAGATGTCTGTACCATACGCTGACATAAACTTTTGGAGGTTGAAATATGAGGCAAAGGAACAAGATAGTTGTCTTTGGAGAAATATGTGCCACTTCATGTCACTTGTCAGTACCATGGATCAAAGCCCCATTCACCTCATGCTTGTTACAGCTCTATTTTTTTTGTTCTCTATCTCAAGGTTCAAGATTATTTTAAAAAACCCCAAACCCTTCTTTTGTATTAATATTGATTCTTTATATTAGCTCTCCTCCCAGGATGGAGTTTTGGTCATAACCACTCCAAGAGAATACTGAACTTTATGATATATGACAACTAGCTTGTCTCTTGGCAGAGAAGCAAGAATGGTTGCTATTAATGGGAGCCTGAGAGTTCTGAAAGCAGGCAGCTTGTGGAATTATGAATCATATAGCTTTGAAACATTTATAAATGAATGAAAATGCCCAACATTGACATGAGTTATGAGTTTCATTATGGTGCTGTAATTTCTTCAGCTCTACCTCAGAGGGGCATGTAGCCCCACAAGGAAAGGAGAAAGACCTCCATCAAGTTATTTTTTTCCACACTGATAACTGCAAATGCTCCATATAAGCATGGCTTATATCTCCAAAGCAGCATACAAAGGCTTCCATCTGCCAGGAGCCTTTAAGATATATTCCCAGAACTTCATCATGTGAAGTGCCAATAATTACACCCTTTTCATCTATTTAGAACCATCTACAGCTTCATAAAGTAGGCTGAAGTCCAGAGCAATGGTAATTTGTCCAAGGGGCAGGTAGGTGGCACAGTGGCTAGAGCTATAGACCTGGAGTCAGGAAAACTCATTGTCCTGAGTTCAAGTTTGACCTCAGACACTTATTAGCGGGTATCCTTGGGCAAGTCACCTATCCTTATTTCAGTTTTCTCACCTGTAAAATGAGCTGGAGAAGAAAATGCCAAATCACTCTAGGATTTCTGCCAAGAAAACCCCAAACGGGCTCCCAAAGAGTCAGGCATGGCTGAAAATGACTGAACAACTGAGATTTGTCTGTGAGTAAATGGTTAATGTGTTATAATCAAGATTTGAGCTCAAGACAAAGCATGATCCCTTAAAACCCATCAATAATAGCTCACATTTATTTTACAAAGTACATCCCTTATATAATTCTATGAGGGAGGTAATAAACATATTACTATTCTCATTTTACCAGAGAGAAAACTGAGGGTTAGAGGTTGAGTAACTTTTTTTAATGAAAAATCTTTTAACAAATATTTATTATGTTCCAAGCTTTAATGATAAAAATAGAAAAAATAATATTTCCTCTCAAGAAGCTCTGGAGAGTAGGTGGGGAGGTGCAGCAGAACAGAAGGATCTAGAGGATTTCTGTCTCTGATATACAAGCTCTAGCTGCCTTCTCCTTCCACTTTTAAGGCTCCCTTCTGGCATTGGCGAGTTCATCCTAGAACCTCCATTTTAATGAAGGGCTTAGATTCTGACCTATATTTAACTACCATGCCCCTTGCCCCTTACAGGTATACTGTTCACTGTTCCCAATTTTAAGTGCACTTTTCCCTCATAAAATTTAAAGACTTTGAGGGTGAGGACTGTAAATTTTTGCTTCTATTTGCATCCCTATGGCTTAGCCCTGTATCTGGCACAAAGTAGCTTAGTGGTTTTTCATGTCCAGCTCTTTGTAACCTCATTTGGGGTTTTCTTGGCAAAGACACCGGAGTGGTTTGCCATTTTCTTCTCTTGTTCATTTTATAGATGAGGAAACTACATCAAACAGGTTTAAATAATTTTAGTGTCTGTGGTTGGATTTGAACTCAGGTCTTCCTGATTCCAAGCCCACCACAGTATCCATTGCACCCCCTATATGCCCTGGAACATAGTAAACAATTAATAAATGCTTGCTGACTTGTTAAGAATAAATCAATTTTTGGAGGCAGAGGGGGTAACGTGGTAAGGGGCATGTGTTTGCCCAGATGATGTTAGGGGAAAGTTCCAGGTCTGTGTATTGACTCCAAGGCAGAAGAGTGGTAAGGGCTAGGCAACGGGGGTCAAGTGACTTGCCCAGAGTCACATAGCTGGGAAGTGTCTGAGGCCAGATTTGAACCTAGGACCTCCCGTCTCTGGGCCTGGCTCTCAATCCACTGAGCTATTCAGCTGCCCCCAAGACATGACTTTCTAAAAAAAGAAAAAGAGAAATTCTGATCATCATCCTTCTTAGAGAAATAAAAAAGATTATCTCCATGATTCCTATAGTTAACAATAAAAGAATAAAGGCACCGGATGGTAGAGCTGTATTCCTGTATTTTGTACCCAGATACCACCATGAGTTATCCAGATGGTGTAGCCCCAAAACATGTTGGCCTTCCATGGGAGTACAAACAATAGAGTGAGTCATGGAAAGACTTTTTAATACCCTGTAAAAAATATCCTGTAAAAAGGAGAGGATGTCAGGCTGTTGCCCTAGTGGTGATCCCAAATTCAACTCCTTTCTGAGAGGGAGTTTGCAATATATCGAGAATGCTTTAGATGTTCTTTGTATCTGTTACCTGGGTCTTCTGATTCATTTGTACTTTCTGATCTCCTTTTCAGCAAAATAAAGTTTGCCCTTTACCCAGCAGGCATTTGTATAGAAACTGGAAACAACCACATTTGGAAATTTCCCAGAGTAATCTCTTGGTAGAGGCACATGAGCTACTAAGAAAATGACCTTTTAAATAAGCTCCTCATGTTGGATCCAGTCTGTGTGAGTCCAGAGCTTGGGGCCTGTTGATCATACAAGTATATTCAGAAGCAGAAATCCAGTCCTCCAAGTGTTATGGTTTAGTGAGGAAAAAATCATTATATTGAAGTTCCTAAGATCTGAATTTAGCGCTGAGCCCTACCACTTAGTACCAGCATGACCCAAACAGATCTGTTAACTCCCTTGGGCTTTAATTCCCCTCACAGGTCAAGTGAGAGGATTAGAATGTATAATCTCTGAGGACTCCTTGCATTCTAAAAGCCTGTACTCTTAATAGTTATTTTGTCAAAGTCCTGCTTTAATGAAACACATTCAATACATTTGTTATGAACTTCTTTGATACACAGAGAACTAGGATACTAGGCACCAGGAATATAAAGATAGAAATGACACAGACAATTCTCTCAAGGAGTTTACAATCTAAAAGGGAAGATAATGATTCAAATAACTATGCAATAACAGAAACTGTGGTTGATATAAAAGAGAAAAACCAACAGAGCATGACAAGAAAGGTAAGGAAGAAGACGCCAGTTTCGTCTAAAGGCATCATGGAGTAGGTGGTCTCCGAAAGAAGAAAAGGCCTTCAACAGATAGAAATGACGAGGCATCTCTTCTAAGTCTGGTGAGCATGAAAGCAAAGGCACAAAGATATGAGAGGGAAAAGGGAAAGCCACAAAAGAGAGATGGTGAGTTATGGCGAGGCAAATCAGATCCAGATTATTAAGGGCTTTGAATCCAAGAACAAAGAATTTCATATTTGACATTATAAGTGTTAAGGAGCCGCTGGATTTTGAAAAATCCAGTCAGTTTCTTACAAGATTATTTGGGTGTTGGGGAATAACTTTAGTTTATTAAATATCTGTTATTCCATTCGGTTTTGGAATTTCCACCATTGGTCTATACTACCTCCACAGGGGAAGGAATGAATGTGAACCCAGCTACTGCATTATATCCAGATGAACATCAGCTTATCAGACTCAGCTTTACATCTTTCCCATCCAGCCATCCAACTCAAATATCTTGCTACTCCAACTACTGCATCCCTGAACAGTCATCAAACTAATACCACTGTTATTCTGGAAAATAATATACCAGTTAGCTATCCAATAAATTAAACCAGTCAATGTGACTCCCCAAACTCTCCCTTCCTTGGCCACCACTCCCTACCTATGTGGTCTCCCTTATTAGACTATAAACTCCCCAAGTTCAAGGACTATCTCAATTTTGCTTTTGTATGTATAGTGTTTAACACAATGCTTGGCACTGTGATACACTCAATAAAAGCTTTTTACTTCATTTGTTCATCAATGTAGAAGAAAAAGCAAGAAGACTGGTTAAGTTATATTACAATAGTAAAATGTAGAAGAGATGTCATGAGAGTAGACATAAAAGGAAGTATGAAAGGAAAGTCCAGATAGACTTAAGAGGATTGTCAAATGATAATTTCTACTTAAGTATCAATGACTAGGTCCAATTAGGGCCAGATTTCTTTTTTATCTATATTATATTTTATTTTCCCCCAATTACATGTACAAATACTTTCCAAAGTTTTCCAAAGAATATTGAGTCTTAAATTCTCTCCCTTCCTCTCCCCAAATCCCCCTACCCCTTTTGTGATGGTAAGTAATCTCATATAGATTTTATATGTGCAATCATGTAAAAATTTTTTTCATATGAATCTTTTTGTGGAAGGAAATTCAAATAGAAGAAAATTAAGAAAGAAAGTGAAAAAAGGTTGCTTTAGTTTGGATTCAGACTCCATCATTTCTTTTTTCTTGGAAGCAGATGTCATTTTATTTTTATCATGAGATAGTTTGGGATCATTGTGTTGCTGAAAATAGCTGTCATTCACAGTCGTTCACTGTATGGTATTCCTTTCACTGCGTACAGTGCACACCTGGTTCTGCTCATTTCAGTCTGCTTCAGTTTGTGTAAGACTTTCCAGGTTTTCTTGAACTCTTCCTGCTTGCCATTTCTTACAGAAAAATAGTGCTACATTACAATCAAATGCCATAACTTAACCATTCCCCAAATGATGAATATCCCCTAACCTCTCAATTCTTTGTCCCCCATTCAGAAAGAACTGCCTTAAATATTTTTTGCACAAATAGGTGCTTAACTTTTTTTTTCTTGTTGGGATAAAAATCTAGTAATGTATTGCTTGGTGAAACTGTTTTTTAGCCCTTTGGGCATAGATCCAAATTGCTCTCCTGAAGGATTGAATCAGTTCACAATTCTCCCAACAATGCATTTGTGCCCCAGGTTTCCCATAACCCCTCCAAGTTTTGTCATTTTTGTCATATTGTCATTGACAATAGTCAATCTGAGAGATGCGGAACAGTAGCTCAGAGTTGTTTTAATTTTCATTTCTCTAATTAATAGTGATTTAGCGCATTTTTTTTGCATGACTATAGAAAGTTGTAATAACTTTGTCTAAAAACTACCTGTTCCTATCATTTGATCCCTTATCAATTGGGGAATAACTTTCATTCTTATGTATTCAACTTATTTCTCTATGTATTTGAAAAGTGAGGTCTTTTATAAATGAGACTTGTAAAAAACTGCACCATTATGATTACCGTGTATTACTCTCCATCCTATTTATCCTATTTAGTTTCTGACCTCCACCTCCCCCAATTTGCCCTCTTTTCTGTCATTCCCACCACCCTTCTCTTATCCTTCCCCCTCCTCTTTTCCTGTAGGGCAAGACAGTTTTCCATACCCAAATGATTGTGTATGTCCTTTCCTCATTGAGCCAAATTCCAGTGGGAATAAGGTTCACCACCTCTTCCCCAACTCCCCCATTTCCTCTCCTCTGAAAAAGCTCTTTTATGCCTCTTTAATGTGCAATAATTTACCTCATTATTTTTCCCTTTCTCCTCCCCCTAGTGCTTTCCTCTTTCTCAATGTCTTAACTTTATTTTTTAACATCATCTTATCATATTCAACTCATACCCTCACCCTCTGTCTACGTATACTCCTTCTAACTGCCCTAATAATGATAAAGTTCTTTGGAGTTATATGAATCATGGCCTCATGTAAGGATGTACGCATATTTAATGTTATTGAATATCTTTTGAATATCTTTTTATCTTTTTTGTTTAACTTTTTAGGACTCTCTTGAATCTTGTATTTGAGAGTCAAATTTTTATTCAACTCTGGCCTTTTCATCAGGAATGTTGAAAGTCTCCTATTTCATTGAACATCCATTTTCCCCCCCTGAAGGATTATGCTGAGTTTTGATAAGTAAGTGATTCTTGATTGAAGTCCTACTCCTTTGCCCTCTGGAATATCATATTCCAGATCCACTCATCCTTTAATATAGAAGCTGCTAAATCTTGTGTTATCCTGACTATGGGTCCACAATATTTGAATTGTTTCTTTTTTGCTGCATGCAATATTTGCCTTGACCTGGGAGTTCTGGAGTTTGGCTATAATATTCCTGGGAGTTATTATTTTGGGATCTCTTTGAGGTGGTAATTAGTGGATTCTTTCTATTTTACCTTCTTGTCCTAGAATATCAGGGCAGTTTTTCTTGATAATTTCATGAAAATTAATGCCTAAGCTCTTTTTTATGTAGCCTTCAGGTAGTCTAATAATTGCTAAATTATCTATCTCTCTTAGATTTATTTTGCAGGTTAGTCATTTTTCTAATGAAATATTTCATATTTTCTTTTTTTTTGTTCAGTCTTTTGACTTTATTTGATTGTTCTTGATGTCTCATGGAGTCATTAGCTTCCACTTGCCCTATTCCAATTCTTGAGGTATGATTTTCTTGACTGAGCATTGCACCTTCTTTTCCATTTTGCCAATTTTACTTTGTAGAGTTCTTTTTCTCAGTGAATTTTTGCACCTGTCTTTCCGTCAGACCAATTCTGCTTTTTAAGTTAAGCTAAGAAGTTAGTTTAGTGCATTTTTATATATCTTTTTCCATTTGGCCAATTCTGCTTTTTAGAAGGTTCTTCTCTTCATTTGATTTTTGTGACTTTTCCACTAATTGACCTATTCTGTTTTTTAAGATAGTAATTTCTTTAGTGTTTTGGTTGCCTCCTTTTACCAACCTATTGACTCTTTTTTTACAATTTTCCTGTAGGACTCTCATTTCTTCTCCCAATTTTTCTTCTATCTCTCTAATATGATTTTTAAAAATCTTTTTTGAGTTACTTCATTAATTTTTTCTGAACTTGAGAGCAATTATTTTTCTTGGAGACTTTAGATGCAGCAGTCTTGACTTTGTTGTCTTCTTTTGAGTTTGCTTTTTGGCCTTTCCTGTCACCAAAATAACTTTCTATGTTGAGTTTCTTTTTTTTTTGTTGATTTCTCATTTTCCTGCCTCTTTCTTTTCTGTTTTAAAAAACTGTTAAAGTTGGCACTGTAACTGTAGTGAAGGAAGCATGATTCCCAGCAGCTGCCTTCAGCAATGGTTCTGAGGATCTATATTCTTTTAGCCCTTCCAAATGGTTTCTCCAGACCTGTACTCTGGTCTGTGAGTAATCCCAAGCACCTTTTCCCTCCTTGGAACTGTGACCAGGGTCCTTTCCTCCTCTGTGGTCACAAGCACCAGTGTCTGCTACTGCTGCTCTTCATCCTGATATCATATCCTCAGACTATGACCTGGTTCTGCTTATGGATAATGTGACAAGAGTTTTGTACTCAGGGCCAAGAAAGGATTCCTCTAACTGGCTTTTAAAATAAGTAAAAATCACACTTGCTAAAGAAACTGCAACCTCATTAAACCACCAAAACCAACGATCGCCTAGTCTGGAAGATTGCTCTCCAACAGAGTCCATGACGCGTGCTGGCAGAAGCCAACAAACTCCAGGTCTTTGTTGACGGGTGCCTGCGTTACATCTTGGACATCAGATGGCAGACCTGGCGGAGATATGTCGAGAATGAGACAGGGACTGTCCGAGTGACATGGGCCCAGTTGGGGGAAGTTGCCCAGAACAGAGTCTGTTGGCGTGAGATGGTTGCGGCCCTATGCTCCTCTGGGAGCCAATAGGAATAATAATAATAATAATAATAATAATAATAATAATAACAACAACAACTAGCTTTTAAGCTATTGCCTAACTCCCCTACCCCCTTTGCATCTGGCTGAGAGCTCCAGAAGGTTTTACTACTATTTTAGCCAGTTTGCCCTGGTGGGGGTTGCCCTTGCACATTGTACTTCACCTCTGAAGTTATTTTAAGCTGAAAAACTGCTTAATCTTCTCTTTTTGTGGGTTACGCTGCTCCAGAATGCATTTTGAGGTGTTATATCATAGTTTTTTGGAAGATAATTTGGTTCAGATGATTGTGTGTACTTCTCCACCATCTTGGCTCTGCCCCCAGATTTTTTAAAGTTACATCATTTTAAAGAAAATGTAAAATGTGCATCTTACATTTTTATCTTTAAAATATTTCCTCAGGTCAGTCCCTAAGAATATTTGTTTTATCTGTTTCTTTCTATTAATAATACAAGGGAAAATTTCATCCTAGCTTTTTAGTAATTCAGTTCAACAGACATTTATTTGTAGGATTCAGATTAATAAGATATTACTCCCTACAAGAATTAGTACAAATATGAAAATATTTCCATTTAGGTCCAATCCCTAGGTTAAAGAGTTCTTTTTCTCCCTTTATGGTTATATATTCAGATGACTCAACCCTAGGATTTATTTATTATAAGTTATTTACTTTTGAAAGAAAAAATGGCTGAAGTAATTTAGGAAGTTCTTAGAAGACATCATTTCCAGGAAGGCAGTCTTGTCAGATACTCATGGACACAATTCCAAATGCTATTTGGTTCCTCTCCTTATTTGAACTTATCTTTGCCCCAGGTGTTCTTCTATTGCTCTGCTTTTTAATCTTCTTGCCTCATTGTTGACTCATTGTTTTCCCCACAATCAATATCCAACCCTTTGACATTGTGCAAAACTAATCGAACTATTTTTCTTTTCTCCAATTTCTCCCCTATTCATTCAGTTACACTCAGAGTGGGGTGGGGAATGTTCAATATTCTTGAAAACAGTTTAAAATAAAACAAGAAATTTCTAAGCTGTTCTTATCCTTTGGTCTAGTGATTCTACTAACAGGCATATATCTCTAGGCGGTCAAAGACTGCTAGAAAAGTCCCCTATTTATCAATATATTCAGAGCAAGAGTTTTTTTAAGAGTAGAAAAAAGAAATACCTGGATGCAAAAGACATCCACTGATTGGGGGGGGTGTCTGAATAGGGAGCGACATATAATAACATTCTATTTCATTAATACCATAATAAATACAAACACAAAAAATTCAGAGAAATATGGGATGGCATGAATTGATGCAAAATGAAAGGCAGAAACAGGAGAACAATAATGACAATAATGTGGAGGGAATTGATGCTAAAAGATATAAAAATTCAGATTAAATGCAATAATCAACCGGTTATTAAGGACCAAGAATGAAATACAGTCCCCTTTTCTTGGTAGAAAGATGATAGAGTGCAGATATAGAATATTGAATGGAATGTGAAATGTAGTCAGTTCTGCTTTGCTGCTTTTTGTTGTTTCAAAGGAAATTTATAGAGGCAACTACTAGGTAGTAATAGCAGCTTTTAAAAAATATATATGTTTTTTGGAAAAAAGAACCTGTTTGACCATCTTTGATACAAATAATTGAGCATCTTTATCATTATTTGTGTCATTTGGCATGTTAATTTGCTTTTGACATGATTGTCATTACATCATTGGTCTAGGGCTTCTAAGCTATCAGAATTGGAAAAGTTGTTTGATGATAGCAGATGCCATTTGAATTGTCTTTTCCCCCCATGATTTTTAATTCTTTTTTTAACCCTTACCTTCCATCTTGGAATCAATGCTATGTATTAGTTCTAAGGCAGAAGAGTGGTAAGGGTAGGCAATGAGGGTTAAGTGACTTGCCCAGGGTCACACAGGTAAGACATGTCTGAGGTCAGATTTGAACCTGGGACCTCCCATATCTAGGCCCAGCTCTCAATCCCCTGAGCAACCCAGCTGCCCCCCCCCAGTGATTTTTAATTCTTGCCAGTAAATTGTTGCATATGTAGGGACCTCAGTTTGTGATAATAGTTACAAAGAAAGGAATGATTAAAAAAAGGAAAATTAAAATCTGAAAAATAATTTTATAATAGATTATAAATCTCTTCTGTCATATAAGCAAATCACGGGGAAGGAATGTCTATAACATGTTATATAACAAGTTAAAGCATTCCACTTCTGGTCTTCCTAATGACTTTGTTTTTGAGATATATTTCTTAATTAAATGGTCTAAATTTTTCTCTAACTTAAGTCTCTAGCCCTTTCTTGAAGAGAATATTCTTTTGATTTCCTTGGAAATGCAAGTTGTTTGCCAGGAAGCTATGGATGCTAATAGTAAGGTTCTTGTGGACCCCTTCTCACTCCAAATTCTATAAAGCTTTTGGAAAGGGAAGAGAGAAATATAGGATCTCAGAGTTGGAAGGGAACTCAGAGGGTCCAATTCATACCTGAAAAAATAATCTATTCTGCAATATACCCAATACTTATTCAGCTTGCCTTCATGTGTCTATCTCTAGTGAGCAGAGAGGCAATCCTGAGGCAATCCTTTCCATTTTTAGAGAGTTGTAATTTTTAGGAAATTTTCCCCTTGCTATAGCAAGCTCAAATCTTCCTTCTGGAACTTCCACATATTGCTCCAATTTTGGCCTCTGCAATCAAGCAGAATAAGTCTAATCCTTCTTCCTTGTGACAGTCCATAAAATATTGAAGACAGGCACCGCACCTCCTCTCTAAAACCAGAATCTTCTTCAAGCTCAACAGTAGTAGTCCTTAAAATGAACTAATTTTCATATGGCATGATGGTCCTATGCCATCCTATCTGCCCTCCTTTTTAATGCTCTCCAGGGTATCCAATATTATTTCCTAAAACGTATCACTCTCAGTGAGATCTACTACTCCACATATGGGCTGCTAAGGGTAAGTGTCTTAGGGTTATGTCCTCTTTTATTTTAGGTAGCCAACCTCTATTAATGCAGCATAAATATTTACTTTTTTTAAAATGTCATAGCAAATGCCTAACTCTTATTAGTCTTATGGTTATTAAAAATCCTCAACTCTTCTTTAGAAAAATTACTATCTAGCTAGACTCATATTTAGAGAAATAATTTCTTGGACCTATTTAAGTTCACAATATTGGATTTTCCTCAGCATCTATGATGTTATCGATTCAAGAGTCCCTTATAAAAATGCAAATCAAATCCTGTCCATGCCTTTCCATCCTGTGGCATTGTCATCCGCGTCTTAATAAGGATTCACTATAGTGAAATCCTCTGGCTATCCATCTGTGATCCTTCAGTCTCACCACTTTATCAGCCCATCTTCTCTTTCTGAACATGCAATTCTTGATGACTTCTCTTATTCCTAGTCATCTTAAGAATTTCTCATTCATTATAAAGCCTTCTCATACCCACCATCTGCCATTGCATTGACCTCTGTTTAATGATCATCAAATTGTTCTCATCTGCCCATTCCACTGGAGCATGTCTTCACATTCTTGGGGTAGACATCCCCTTAACTCACCAATGGGTATGTGGCCTCAATCTGTTTTAGCATATCTGCCAAGATGGTTTACCAAGGCATAGCCAGAAAGCACTTAGCACATAGTTGGCACTAAATAAATGCATGCTTTTTTCTTCCTTCTTAGAATTTTAAAATTACAAGAGTTATCCTTCCTAATTATGAGAAACATAAATGAATTGATATGGTTTGTTACAAAACATATATACACATATTTATACATATGTACCTTTAATCAATCATTCAATAAGTATTCCCCCAAAGCACTATGCCTTAGGTATTATTCTAAGTACTGAGGACAAAAAGAAAGACAAAAATAGACCCTGCCTTCAGGGAACTTTTGTTCTAATGTAGGAGACAAGATGTAAATTAATAGGTATCTACAAGATACATACATAATAGGTCAAAAAATCTTTGAAGAGAAAGCTCAAGAAATTGTGTTGGGTTAGACAGAGATGGGTCACCTGCAGAAAGTGGCAGGAATCCAAGGATTCTAATACCTTTTTTCTATTAAGAGACAGACAGGTAGAACAAAGGTAGATAGGTAATGCAAAAGATAGAACTCTAGATATAGAATCAATAAGATCTTAGTTCAAATCCAGTCTCAGACACCTCCTAGCTCTGCCTCAGTTTTCTCATCTGTAAAATGAGGTTAATAATATAATTTCAGTATTGTAACCACAAAAAGAGCTGCTCACATCCTGACTGGGACTCTCTGTCCTAATTCCAACTATATTCTTTCTTTCTCTGAGAGGGAGGGAGAGGGAGAGGAAGAAGGTGAGAGAATGAGAATCTATAAGGGACATGATGATAAAATTCCAGTTCAGTCTTTGCCCTTAATCCTTTGAGAAAAATGGGATATGTATGTGAGTGAAAGAAGCATAGTTAATCGGTATATCCAGATTCAATTTATATGAATGGTGTTTGTAACTGATATTAAGATCAGAAGAACCTATCTGATTCCTTAAAAAACTACAAGAATGTTCTACCTAATGGCATGAATCAGTTCTGTAAAAAGCAAAATATTAAGTAAATAGAGAGCATTGCAAGTGGAAATGTGAAGTTTACTTTGGCTTCAATTATTTATTAAACATCTACTATTATGCAAACACCCACCATTCTACTAAATGAGGAAGATTGGCAGGGTAAGATAATATACAAATAAGTACATGATCCATTTGGCATCTTTGGGGTTCATCTAAATGAAATTTCATTGAATTTCTTGGTAGGGTTTACTTATTTATTATTTTTATTTTTTACATACAATATAATTTTTAATATTTCTTTTCTGACATTTTGCAATATATGTTCTCACTTTACCTTCCATCCCTCTTCTTCCCCAGGACAACAGGTAATTTAAATTATATATGCATTATGATATAATACATATTTCTGCAATCATCATGTTATGAAAAAAGACATGTCACTTACATTAGAGAAAAATTCATGGCAGAAACAAAATTAAGAATGGAATTCTTCACTATATTTTCAGACTCTGTTAATTTCTTCTATGGTAGTGGTAGTTTTGTTGTTGTTTTTTTTGTCATTGGTCCCTTGGAGTTATCCTGGATCCTTGGTAAGGGTTAAAAATGGTTTGACTAAATTTATGAGTTAAAAAGAATTATTGTGGTCGCCATTTATAAAATTAACTCCTAAATCACAAGGCTGATTAGTAGCTTTATTACAGCAAAATAGTGATAGTAAGAGAGGGAAATGTAGGAAGGAGGTAGAAAATATTGCCTAGCTAAAAATACCCTAAGTCTTAATCCTAGAGCCTCCAGACTAGGAATGTGAGTCTGAATGTGAATCTCACCAGAATCCAAAGTCCAGATTGGGAAACTGAAATCTGAAGAGCCAAAAGATGCTGAAAAATGCCAAGAACTTTCAGCACACATGAGGCCAAGACCACCAAGAACTCCACCAGAGCTCATGCTCAGAGGCTAAGAGCTGCCAAGTATCAAGAGACAGAGCTCACACTCTCCAGGTTAAATTAGGCCACCAAGAATGAAGAGACACCATCTCAGAAGTCTTCCCTCAGCAAGAGCAACCAAGGACACAGAAGCATGAATGATGCCCTCAGATGGCTTTTATAAGCAATTTTCTCCACATCACTTCCTGTCTCTCTGGTTTCTCCTTCCTTTCAACCCTGTGGGCTGGTCTATCACATCTCAGGAATGAATCAATTTGCCTAGCATTGCCCAGGAAGGGGGGATGAGAGGGGGACATTGCTTGTGGTCTTTTAGGACTAAGTGCTAATAACTAAGTAAGTGTGAACTCTCTTTGTTAGTGGCTTACTAAGTGTTAAGTAGAGATACTTCAAGTTACTTGGTTAACTTAAAATAGAGGAAGGAAATAAAAAATTCCCTTTCACACATTGCTGATAATAGTTTATTCATTCACAGCTGATCACCACATATTTTTGCTATTACTGTGTACAACATTCTCCTGGTTCTTGCTTCACTTTGCATCACTCCATATAAGTCTTTTTATCTTATAATAGTATTCCATTACAATCATGTATCAGAAATCATTCAGCCATTGCACAATTGATGGACATCCCTTCATTTTACAGTTCTTTGCCACCACAAAAAAAAAGCTACTATAAAAATATTTGTACAAGTTGTTCCTTTTTTTCTATCTTTGATACCGATCCAGTAGTGATATTGCTGGATCAGAGGGTAAGCACAGTTTTATTGCCCTTTGGGTATGGTTCCTGATTGTTCTTCAGAATTTCTGCTTCAATTCACTGTTTCACTAACAGTGTATTAGTGTCCTGATTTCACCAAATCACCTCTGACATTTATCATTTTCATTTTTTTCATATTAGTCAGTCTGATAGGTGTGAGGTTACTTATTATTTATAAATAAATAGATATTACTGAAAAATCAGCTTCTTAAGGGAGAATGTTACAAAGGGTATATGTATCCTCAACACCATAGATGGTTATTATTTGGCATAGACAACACAGTCACTAGAAGAAATTGTATATAAACATATTTGTTAAGAGACAAGGTTATACAGGGAATGCCCATACTAAAAACAGATGGCTATATGTATAGTTCTTATAAATTTTCAAAAGATAAGTGGTTTATTAAATTTAGTTGTTTCCTGGCTAGCTGAGAGAGCTATCCTTGGACATTGTTACTCATATGATTTCTCTTAAGTAATTACACAGAGAGACAATAAGATGGTGAAGAATAGAATTGTATTGCTAAGAGCTGATTTTTGTAAAGCCCTGAGGTTCATATGCTTTCATAGATTCATTCCACTCTCACTTCCTGACAATTAGAGTTATCCCAAAGCAGAATGGGATCCCTTGGAGAAGGGTTAGTTGTGGCTTTTCCCCTCACTGGAGGTCTTCAAGCAGAAGGTGATTGAATAACCACTTGGTTAGTATTATATTCTGTTGCCCAAGATAAATACATACCTTCAGCAATACATGGAATATACTAGATTCAATCTTAGTGACTCATTGCCTTCGCCTGGAGTTGCTATAGGAAAAAAAAATATTTTATTTTTATGGTATAGAGGTATAGCACAGGTCTAGTTTTCTGTGAAAGTGGGTAATCAGGGGTCTCCTGCTACCTTATAAGCATCTAATATATCAATTCTATATCTGTTATGAGACCACCTTTGTTTTACTCTGCAGAAAACACATAAGATGTGAAAGACTCACAGGAGCCCATGAACAGATTTACAAATATATAAAATACTCTGAAAACCCATCCCCTTCCCCAGAAGGAAATTTAACCTGGGTTACCATGGTAGGGGAGTAAGATGTAAATCTTTGACATTCTAGGGGGCTTCTTTTTTCCACAAGCTCTATATAATCTCCCCACCTTCAAAACCTACTACCATCCTGTAGTTTGGACTGGAAAGGAAGCACACTTTAGGGACAATCAATCCCTTTCCCATTGGATCTGCATTACATGAGAAACTCATTTGGTTTTGATCTCCAATTAGGATTCTGGGCATGAACTAGAGAGAGAGTAACCTTTTCTTTCCTCAAGAACTACGCTGTATCATAGAATTCCCTTCTTTCTTCGAAAGTCCAATTACTAAACTTAAGAATAAAGGAGCTCTTGAATTTGGTGTCACCCACTAGGCAGCACCCGAGGCTAGTATCATCCAGGAAATCTTCTTTCTAAAATGATAGATTCTAAGATCACATTGCCAAGGCTATTCAAAATCCTCTGTCCTCCATAAAGGAGTCTGGTCTTTGTGAAAAATGACCATAAACTACCCTTATGAGACAAGTACAAACAGATATCATCCAGTGCTGTGTGCTTCTGCTCCGAGTTATCATCAGCTACTTATAGGGAGAAGAGATAGATCCTCTCAGGATAGAACAAGCACATGTCTATCTTTACTCTGCATTCTACTATGTCACCATTTACTTTTCCTTGGGGAGAGAGAAGGAAAAAACACATTGCACTGGTTTCCCATTCTTATAATGCAGCTTCATTCTTCTATAAGCTGGTGTATCTTTTCAAAGATTAAACAAATCAAAAGACTAAGCTAAACAATGGAGTGACCTCACAGTAGACCTTTGGAGAACATTGGAAGGAGCAGCTATTCAGACAGGAATCCCATCCCTTATTTAACCAATCATCTTGATTAACCTGTAATCTACCAGTTAGATGCCGGTGGATATACCTATACTCATTTGTTATAGGAAAATATCTCTCATGTAATCTCATTACAATGATTGGGGAACTCATTAGAAAATCTTCCTCAAAGATTCTTGAACTATATTTTATGAGGGGTTCTTGTTCAAATAGGGTTAAATTAGGCACTTCTCTGATACCTCTCCCAACTTTTCTGTGAGTTAGTGGAAACTGGACTAATGTGGAATCTTCCATATTATTGGTCTCATGACCCAATATAACCAAGACTACCCTTTAATAAAGGTTTTTTAGACATCTAAGTCTGGTGCATGACTTTCATTTTCTCCTTTATACTGTGAACTCTGTGAAATAATTAAGACTTTAAATATACATGGTCTTCCATAAAAAAAAAAAAAACTATCTTATGTTGTTGTTTTTTAATCGGCCAGATAAATGCTACCAATAGGGAAGATTGGAGAAACAATTCCAGTGGCTGTATTCATGGTCAGTGACGTCAGTTACAGGAGACTAAAAGGAGAATTTATATTTTTATTTGTCAGTGGTCAAAGGGAAAAAATGTTCAGATTCTTTTTGCTCCCTGCAGTCATTAAAGGCTAGGAAAAGACAAAAAATAAAGAGCTTGTGTTCCTCTCCTACATTACATGGTCCTCTGTTGGATTTACACTTTGTTAGCTTTCAGGTTTTCAATCAAAAGCTGATGTTTGAAGTTCAGCACCATCACTATATCAAAGATGGATGATTGCAAAGGACAATGTTACACATTCAAAACATATCCTTTTTGCAAATCCGCAGCTTCCACATGGATGTAGTTGCTTCACTAAAGCACTGATATAGATAACAAAAACCACAGATTTTAATGCTGTCTAATTGGATGTACGTTTATCCTCACAGCATTGGTCTCTAATCCCCCTTTACTTTTGTTTTCCCTTTTGATGCCCTTTACTCTGCTCAAGCATGACCTTCATGGAAAAATAAAGGGCAAATTGGTTTGTCCTTTTAACTTCGTAGAAAGCGTGGTGATTAGCACCTAGGCAGGTGCAACATCCTTCTGTTTCCTAAGGATATGCTCTTCTGATGGCTGTTTCCGATGACTGTTCTCTAGGGTTTGAATATCAGCATTATTACCAAGCTATTTTTACATGCAATGGTCAGAAATATATATTGGACAGGAAAGAAATTATGTATTAAAAGTAGTGCTTAAATCACTTAATTATGTTCTTTTTATTTTCCATCAGTGGCTCTGCTTGGTTTCAACTGCAGAGACATTACTTCCTTCTGAAATTGCATCATCATGCAGATTGACCCAACTTTGATACCCAAGACCTTCTCACTTCCTCTTGACCCTCCCCTCCACTTAAAAAGCTGGAGGGTAGAATGATAAGCTCTCCTCCAAAGCTTTTCTTTATAGAGAGCTAAAAACTTTCTAGGGAACTACATTTTCCATCAGCTACTCTGCCTGCTGAGGCACCATAAACATGCCTCTGAGTCAGATGCTTTCTGGTGCCCCTTTCCCTTTTCAGCTTCTTTTTGTATATAGTCTTACACTTTTCTTATAAGCTTAACCCGTAGCTGGGTGTCTGACCCAGATGAGGCATTTAATAAATGTTTATTGGCTATTTTAAAAGGCAAGCTGGGTAATTGTCAGTATAATTTCTCCTGAAATGGGTTTTCCCAGGTGAAAGTATAGCCATACTTCCATAAAATGTCTGTGATCATCTCAGGGAGGTTACAACTTAAGATTTGGTTTTCCCATGTTTTTGAGGACCAAAATATTCATTATCCAATGACCCAGCAGGGACAAAGCTTTTCTGAACCCAGCTAGCCTGTGTCTCAGACAGTAGATATATAGGTCACCACAGCAGAGTCTTTCTGGCCTTGTAGGATTTGTCAGACATTATTATTCATAGGCATAGTTTTGTTTTGTTTTTTAACAATTAAGGGCTCACAGCTGCGTGAGGAGACAGGAGACACTTTGATGGAGGATACATAGACATATTCAAGTTTAGATCACACCAGACAATACAATGTATACTGGCATTTAGTATTCTAGTGTACTATTTCCCTTAGTATTCTTGTACACAGAGAGGCTTAATATAGGTCATCTGAAATAATCTCATGTGTCTAGTTGTACTTGTCCATCTTGTGCTGCATTCCAAAAATCCAAGGAATTTCTCTTGGTAGAAAAAAGCATCCTCATTGTGGGCTAGGTGAATGCTGGGACAAATACGTATTCATCTTCTGGAGAGATTGAGTCAAGGTATAAAATAATAATTGTAAAAATAAGCCTTTTACCAAATAGGAAAAAAAAAAAACAGAAAGGCTATGCATTGACAGCGACAGCTCTCCAGGTCCTTGCCCACAGTAAAGCATTTTTTGTAACATTTTTTTAGGCTATACTACTTTTTTAATCTTTGTCCTTTTTTCTTTGTAGTCAAGCAGGACTTGTTTTATTTCCAGAAACCCTTTCTCTTACCTCTTCCCACCATGCATGTGTGCACACACATGTACACACACACACACACACACACACACCTTTTTACTATTTCCTCCCCAAAACAAATAGACTAACTATACAAAGTTAGTTGACTCTGGAAAGATTCACACAGAGGAAGCAGATCCTGTCCTGTTGATTAAAACATAGCCAATTTCATGTTGTATAATTTTTATGTTTACCATATCAACCGCTTTTCAGCCCTTTTCTTGGAGAAAGTATTGATGAAGGGGCAGAATATCCTCAATTTTTAATTTTTTGCTACCCCAAAAATGTCTGCTATGAACATTTTTAACAAATAGATCATTCTCTGTCTCAGTCTCTCTCTCTGTGATATCTTTATTATATAAACCTAATAGTGGTAATGTTGGATCAAAGGGTTAGAGCCCATTGGATGTTCCAAATTGCTCTCCAGAGTGGTTGGATGAGTTTACAACTCTATCAACAATGCATTAAGAGGGCAGGTAGGTGGCTTGGTGGATCATGAGTCAGGCCCAGAGATGGGAGGTCTTGAATTTAAATATAGCCTCAGACATTTCCTACCAGTGTGACCCTGAGCAAGTCACTTAACCCCCATTGCCTAGCCCTTAACTGCTCTTCTGCCTTGGAACCAATACACAATACTGTTTGTGTATTTTGATTATGATTTTAAGATGGAAGGTAAGGGTTAAGGAAAATGTTGATGCTATATGAGATTTGTGAGTAGTCTATAAGCCTTTGATCTTTTAGGTTTCTTAATGTTGAACTATTTTTTCCAACTGATTTCTTGAAGTCAGTCAACTAGCATTTTTGAAGAGCTGCGATGATCTTTGAGCTGAAGACACCGGATACTGAATTGGTTAGGAGGATCTGATTGAGGTTCGTATGGAATCTCCATATTTTCTCAACCTTTGTAGCAGATGACAAAATTGAAGTTGTAAATATCTTTGTGGCAGTATTTTTGACCTTGCTATCACAACCACTGTAGGATTGACAAAGAAGAATCCCATAACGTTCTAGAAGGATAGTTATTCAAGATGATCTTTCTTGGAGGAGGAAAAGAATCATATTTAGCCTCTTAAACTGAAGAATTAGAGAAATATCATGGTGAGGAAAGAGAAAGGAAACTGACAAGATAAATGAATCTTGTCACTCTTTCGACCTCCAACTTTTAGCTTAAAATCCCCAGACGGTGTGGGTCTGAAGAGAAGGGAATAGATTGTTCAAAAGCCTGCAAAGTATATTCCGTGGGGATTCTAACCCATGGCACTCTGACTCTTGGAGAGGACTAGGTAAGACTCTAGGGGAAAAGGACCTTCCTGGGTGCCAAAAAGTTTTCTTGATAACAATCTGAAGTTTAGTTCCCTTCCGAGTAGAGCTGATGGACTATTTTAGTGGTTTGATGTTTTCTTCACTATCGACCATTGTGATCCCTTTATGGCTTCTGCATTTTCAATAGGGTAAAATCAGAACCTTTTTGTGCCTGACTTGCAGTTTTTACTATTCAAATTAATATTTGAGTGTTTTAAGAGGGAGATAAAAAACCTAAGACCTACATTGGGAGGACGGAGGCACAATCCATATTCATATCATTGGTACTCAGAGATTTTCCTGAAATATCCCAGGTGAAGACAAGGAGCTAAAGAGAAAAAAAAAGTTCTTAATGAGATCACCCCCTCCCCAACACTAGACCAACGTACATGCAAAGTCTTGACAAACCTGGATTTCGTTAGAGAGAGAAAAATGTGTTTTTTCCTGAAGGAGAGGGCAAATAAATCACAAATATTAGAAGATCAGGAGCTGGAAATTTGTTAGCCACAGGACAAGGAAATTCCCACATATAGAGAAGTAAGCTTAGAGACTAAACTGGCCCTGCAGCTCTAATTAGAATTCTAACACTGAGTTGCCTCAGGTGATAGGATCTGCCAGGTGGAAATTCATCAGCAGTTCAAATTTTGTCTACCATGCCAGCCAAAACACTGCAATGGTGTTTGAGGTGTTTGCCAAAGTACCAACCAGCCTTCAGTATTGTTTGTAAGGGGGCTCAATGATAGATGAAATACCATCTTTCCTTCATTCTCTGAAAACTATTTGTTTGCTTGCTTGTTTATTTTCAGATTTTATTCTTTTTTTTTCTTAGCAGAATTCTGGTAAAGAAGTTGGAAGATAAGAACCTAGATTTTGGAGGTCTTTGAAGGAGCCACTGTTCCATGAAGAATGGTATTAATATTTAAGGATAAATAATGTCTGACATGTACAGAATAAAGGTATCTAATTTATAATTTTTGGATATAAGAATTTCAGAATCACACCTTTTTATGGAAAAGCAAGGTATACTTAGAGTTTGTATCTTATCATTTCATCTAAATCAAAAGATTTTTTTAAAGTATTTAGCAACTGCGAATTCAATAACCTTTCATGCTGAACTCTATACATGTAACTTAAATCAATAATTTAAAGTTATACTGAATTATATTTGGGAATATAAGGAGTATACATTTGAAAAGAGCCATGACACTGTAGGATTCTAGGTTTGGAGGCAAAGAACTTGGATTCAAATCCTAGCTCTTCCAACTTCTCTTTGGATGACCTTAGCTAAGTTACTATCTTAGCTCAGTTTTCTCACTTCTAAGATTAAGTGGTTAAATGACCTGCAAAGTTCCTTCCAACCCTAAATCTATGATTCTATGATTTATACACAATGAAAAATAAAGCATAAATGCATGAAAAGAATAAACACAGTATCATATGATTTACCAAAGGAGAAAATTCATTACAAACTAGAGAGTCAAAGAAGATTTCCATGAGGAAAGGAGCTTTAAAAAATTGGGGAGTATTCAGAAGATCCAGGGATCTAGAACTAGAGTCATGTTAAGCATAGAGAATAGTATAAATAAACAAGGAGAGAAATAGGAGAGTATAGAAAATGGTGAATAGTCCAATTTGGATGAATCAGGGAAAATATAATAAAGTTTCCCCATTGAAATATGTTTCTTGAAAGCAAGGATTATTCACTTTTTGTCCTTGTATCCCTAGTAACTAGCAATGCGCCTTTCAACAGAACTTAATAAATACTTATTTAATTAAATACAAAGAAAAAAGTGGTAAAGTAAATTGAAAAAGGTATATAGTGCCAAATTGTGATATCCCTCCCCAATAAAATATAAATTGCTTGAGAAGAACAGCTTCTTGTTTTGCCTATGAATCCCCAGCCCCTACCATAGTATCTATTACATAAGAAGTAATTATTAAAATATTTTTCAAAAAAATCTTTTTCTTGCTATATTTAATTTTCAAATTGTTTCCCTCTTCCCCTCTCAATCCCATACTCAAGAAGGAACATTTTTGACACGGATATATATGCGAAACCATACAACTGTAAGATTTAGAATTCATTTGATTAAATATATGAATTAAAATAATTGAATTGTGGTCACCGTTTATAAAAATAATTAACTTCTCCAGTTAAAATGACTATAAGCAGCTTTTATTTACAACAAGGTAGAGATATGAAATATAGGGAAGAGGTAGAAAAAAAATCGCCTAGCTACAAATACCCTAAATCTTAGACTGAGAATGTAGATCCAAAAGTGAGTATCACCAGAATCCAAAGTCCTAATTAGGAAGTTGAAATCCAAAGAGCCAGGAGACACTGAAAAAGTCCACCAAGAATCTTCAATGCATACAAGGCTGACTGTCAAGAATCTCACCAGAGCTCAGGCTGAAGAGAGTGTCCCACCAAAGCACCAACCAAGAGAGAGTCCTCGCTGAAGAACCAAGGAAAGAACCCCTCAATCTTCTTGGTCTCACCTTTTATAGTCCTTTTTTTCCACACCACTTCCTGTCTCTCTCCCACTTCATGGGAACCAATCACAGCCTCCCAATTTGCCTAGCACTGCCCAAGGGGTGGGGGGTGAGTGCTTCTGACCTTTCTAGTAAGTGACTTGTAAGCTCTCTTACCTAGTGACCCGCCAAGTGCTAAGTAGGGGCACTTCAAATTCTTGATTGATTAAATTAAAATTTGATGATTAATTACATTAAAAATAAGCGAAAAGAATCTAAGTCTTTCTTCACAATATATAGTTCCGTATATGTTCTTTTTTCTGAAATTGTGGATAGCATTTTCCTTCATGGGTCATTTGTAGTTGATATGACTATATGTATATAGCTTAGAATAACAGGCATTCATGTTTACTTTTTTTTATTTTTTATTTTTTTTTTAAACCCTTGTACTTCGGTGTATTGTCTCATAGGTGGAAGATTGGTAAGGGTGGGCAATGGGGGGTCAAGTGACTTGCCCAGGGTCACACAGCTGGGAAGTGGCTGAGGCCAGGTTTGAACCTAGGACCTCCCATCTCTAGGCCTGACTCTCACTCCACTGAGCTACCCAGCTGCCCCCCATGTTTACTTTTTAAACAATATTGTTACTATATAAAATGTTCTTGGCTTTGCACATTTACTCTTTGTTATTTCATACAAATCTTACCATGTTTTTCCTAAAATCAATCTTCTCATTATTTCTTACAGGACGCCAGTTGTCCATCACAACCATATACCATAATATTACTAGCCATTCCTCAATTATAGACTTCCCCCAAAATCTAGTTCTTCGCCAAAATAATGGGTAAAAAGGGGTTTTGACTGGTAAATATGAAAAGGTTTGGTCACCAGGGGATTGAACAATTATCAATCTCCAATTAAAGAATAACCTCAAGTTAAAATGTCTTTTATGGAAAATTTATTTACAACTGAGAAGAGGAAGAAGAAATAAGGAAATAAGAGAGAAGATAAGATAGGATAAGTAATCTAACACAGTAGGTAATTTGCTCAGAGGGCTAAAGGGCCTCAAGGCCAATGAAGCAAAAGCTTCAGTCACGGTCTCTTTGAAAGGAAAGTTCCTTAAAGAGAAGTTCAGGAAGATTCAGTCTTTACACTCACCACGTGGAATTCCACGTGGAGCTCCTTCAAGTACTGGTCACCAACCAGAAGAACTCCTTCAGGTCCTGTTCACAACCCAGAAGAGCAAGCCCAGCTGACTGAGGTCTCTTTTTAAAGGGGTCTCTTTTGTGTCACTTCCTGTGGCCTCCTCTTAGTTTACATGTCCAGTCACAACAGATGCTTTTCTTAGGATTGCCCATGAGTCAGTCAGTAAATTCTGATTCGTCACTCATTCTAACACAGGAGGGTTACAGACCACCCAAGTTGTGGGTAAAATAGAGATGCTTTCACCTAAAGATGGGCAAGGTAGATTTAATCTCATTATCACACAACCACAAAGAAAACTACTATAAATATTTTAGAACATATTTTTCGCTGATCATCTTGGGAAACAATTTTGATATTGCTGAGTCAAAGGGCATAATTTGGGCATCATTCCAAATTGTTCTCCAAAATGGTTGGATCAGTTCAAAGTTCCACTCAACAGTGTATGAAGTCTTGATTTTTTCCACATCCCCTCCAACTTTTGTGATTTTCCTTTTCTATCATTTTAGCTAATCTGACAGGTATGAAATTGCATCTCAATGTTGTCTTAATTTTTTTCTCTAATCAGTAATGATTTAGAGCATTTTTTCATATGAGAATATACGGTTTTTATTTCTTCCTCCAAAAACTGCCTGTTTGTATCCTTTTTATCAATTGGGGAATGACTCATATTCTTAGAAAATCAATGAAATTCTCTATATATTTGAGATGTGAGGCTTTCATCCAAGAAACTACCTATACAATTTCCCCCAGATTTTCTATCTGTCTTCATCTCCTTGACTTCTTTCTTATTTATTTATTTGTTTGTTTGTTTATTTTTTGTTAAATTTATAAGGTTCTAAAAGGGGAAGGATGAAATTCCCCACTATTATTGTCTGGCTATTTCAACCTGTAATTCATTTACCTTTTTCTTTAAAAATTGGAATGTTATGGCATTTAGTACATATACATTTTGTATTGATTACATATTATCTATGGT
Source organism: Gracilinanus agilis (assembly GCF_016433145.1). Taxonomy (NCBI): domain Eukaryota; kingdom Metazoa; phylum Chordata; class Mammalia; order Didelphimorphia; family Didelphidae; genus Gracilinanus; species Gracilinanus agilis. The sequence continues at coordinate 131,876,859 of NC_058134.1, forward strand.
CCCTTTGCATGATGTATTTTCTTTACTTATCTCTTTCAATTGAATCAATTTTAACTTTCTCTGAGAGCATGAATTATACCTCCTGTGCATTTTTTATATCAATAGAAGCAACCTTTAATTTTTAATCTATGAATGTCTCTCATTTTAAAAATGCCTTTTGTAAACAACATGTTTGTTTGGTTCTGGATTTTAAGCTATTCTTCTGTTTTCATTTTATGGGTGAATTTACTTCATTCTCATTAAAAGTTATATTTACTAGTTATACATTTCATTCCATCATATTTTTCCTCACTGTTGTAAAGCAGGGTTGCACCAATAGCTTTTTGCTTTTGCAAATTCAACTGTAGCAGCCTAGCAGTTGGGAGGTTTTAGAATGTTCACAAAAAAACAGTTGGAGCCTGATTCTATAAATAGTCCTAAACCTCCAACTGAGGGGCTCTTGCCTTTTGGCTTCTGTCTTGGCCTGTGATTATTGTCTTTGGGACATTTGGACCTAGCCTGATTTCTCTGGACCTCTCTCTGATCTCTCCATTTACATCCCTCCTGTTCCCCTGAATTTCCTCATTGGGCCTTGGGAGGAAGGGTGGTTTTAGTGGTTGGATTTGTGGGTTTAGCTTCTGTAGGCAAGTAGGACATCCTAAATCAAGCCACTCCCTTATTTAGTGATTTGATAAATACTTTACTTCAGGGCAGTGAAACCTTCCTGACTGGGAGAGCCAGCCTCTCTCAGTCTGACCCTCTCTCCTGTGACCCTTCCCCCAGAGCATAGATAGGAGGCTTTGGATTGTTATAAATATATTTTCTTTATAAAAAGTAAACAACTTAAGCTCATAAAATCCCTTATAATTAGTCTTTTGTGTTTATCTGCTTATGTTTCTCCTGATTCTTGTAAGTCTCATTTTCTGTTCAGTTCTAGTCTTTTACTCAAGAATATTTTTAAGTACTTCAGTTCATTAAATATCTATTTTTGCAATTGCCACTCAGCTTTGGTGGCATGGTTATTCTTGGTTGCAAGCCCAGTTCCTTTTCTGTTCAGAATATTATATTCCTCACCTTTCAGTCTTTTAAGGTAGAAGATGTTAAATCTTCTATTAACCTGACAGTAGCTCCTCAATATTTAAATTGTTTCTTTTTGCTTATACTATTTTCTCCTTAACCTGGGAGTTTTAAAACTTTGCTATTAATTTTCCTGTGAGGTTTCATTTTGGGATTTCATTCAGATGGCGAATGGTGGTTTTTAAAAATTTCTATTTTGTCCCCTAGTTCCAGGAATTTAGGACAATGTTCCTTAATAATTTCTTGAAATATAATATCTAGACTTTTTTTTAACATGACTTTCAGGTAAGCTGACAATTATTATGTTATCTCGCCTTCATCTGTTTTCCCAATCAGTTTTTTTAAAATATTTTACATTTTCTTCCATTTCTTCACTCTTTAGATTTTATTTTATATCTTGTGTCTTATGATGTCATTTGCTTCTCCTTTTCCAATTCTAATTTTTAAGGAATGGACTTCTTCAATAAGTTTTTGGATCTCTTTTACCAATTCATTTTTTAAATTTTCTTGCTTTTCTTGCATTATTCATTTCTTTTCACAAATTTTCCTTAACCTCTCTTATTTTTTAAAGTCCATTTAAAAACTCTTCCAATAACTTTGTGCACTTGTGACCATTGTACATTTTTCTTTGTAACTTTATAAGAAGATATTCTCTTCATCTGAGTTTGAAACCTTGAGTTTTCTCTATCACCAGAGTAGTTATATATAAGGTCAAGTCTCTGAAGTCAAATATGAACCCAGGACCTCGTATCTCTGGTCCTAGCTTTTTATCCACTGAGAAATCTGGCTGGTCTGAATTCTGTTCTTGTTGGCTCCAAGCCTACTGTTTAAATAGTGATACTAGGTGCTTTAGAACTTAACTATTATGAGGAATTGTGGGAAGATGGCAAAATAAAGTAGGAAAACTATCTGGTTTCCACCCCCATTCTCCCAAGAATAACTTAAATAAGGCCTCAAATATATTTTAGAGGAACAGATATAATTAAAAGTTAGGGTAAATCAGTTGCCCAGGCTAAAATAACTTGGGAAGAGCTCAGGAAAGATTTGACCTCAAAAGTGGTGGCCTGACCTTCTTGAAGTTCAGACACCCCCTGAGTCAGCCTTAGCTTCAGGAGCTTTCACCCCATGGAGTGATAGGAAGGTGTCGGGGGTGGTGGTGGGGGGGGGGGGGAGGGAGTTGATTAGGGAAAGATTGTAGAGGCTCTCTGCTTGCTTTGCATTCGGGATCCTGGTGCAATCACCAGGTACTGTTACAGGCTGTGGCTGCAGGTAAGAAGGAGTGAGTGAGCACATGCTAGTGAGTAGGCTTACAGAGGTAGGGGACCTCCTAGTTGTGGTCACTGCCAGGAGAACAGGGTCCCTGGTTTTGGTTCCAGGGAAGTGGGGCAAGCTTCCACTTGTGAATTTCTGGTGGGAGTGGCACTAGGAGGAGTGGGGTGGGACTTGGTCATGGCAGAGGGACAGAAAAAAGAATCTGAGGTCATTCATAGCCAAGGTATGAGCCAAAGGAACAGTGGCCATATCTGGCCTTGGAATATAGAACACTGGAAGAATTAAGAGGCCAAAAGCTCCCATATAAGGTTCAGAAAATAATAGCATAGAAAATCTGAAGCCTAAGACATTCTCTCCTTACTAAAATGAGCAAAAAAACCCCAAAAAACTAGAACAGAAAAAAACTTGACCTTATATATGGTGATAGAGAAAACTCAAGGTTTCAAACTCAGAAGAAGACAATATCTTTTTGTAAAGTTACAAAGAAAAATGTACAATGGTCACAAGTGCACAAAGTTATTGGAAGAGTTTTAAAATGTACTTTAAAAAATAAGAGAGGTTGAGGAAAAATTATGAAATGAAATGAGGCAAGTCACTTAACCCTAATTTCCTAGTCCTTACCACTTTTCTGAGGAGGAGAGAGTTTCAAATCTTGCTTCAGTTACTAGCTTGTGTGCCCATAGTGATACTATATGTAAAGTATTTTGAAAACCTTAAAGAAGCCAACATTCAACTGAGGCAGTCTCATAAAAAGGTGGCCTCTGGTCACTTTCTATAAGCAGAGGTGAATAATTTGCACACATACATACCTATATGTGAGGGTTTTTGAAGTGTAAATATGTATATGTATAGATATATGAACACATATAGTCTTTCTTCTGAAAAAATAACTGCCTGAGTTAGAGAAAAAAATTTCCTGAGAAATGACTTTCTAAGGGTGGAGCCTGATTGATTATCCTATTCAATTAAAAGTGATTACCTTTGTTAGGTAAGAACTCTTTTTGATGGTATGGATTAATCAAAGTTGACAGTGAAAAAGATCTGTATACCTCCTTGAATCAATCAAAGCTATTTTGTGATAAACTTGGTTATGTCTTATGGAAGGAAGGATTATAGCTTAAAGGAATGGAAGGAGTGCCTGAAAGGAAGGAATTTTATTGAAACCCAAGAGAGATTCTGAGAAACTGCCAGCAGAGAGGATTGTACAAACATTACAGCCCAGAACAACTCTCAGGAACAAAGGTTAAGACTGATTTCTGGCATCAAAGAGAGATATCAAGGAAAGTTATCAGGTACACAACTCAGAGTAGAAAACCCAGACTGAGGGAAGCCTCAAGAGAAGAACATATTCCTCTCCAACATTTCCTTCTGGTGCCTGTCTATACTAATATAATTTGTTTTGTTACTCAATGTTTCCAGTAATTTGAATTTGTTTTTTCTCAGCCACCAAGAGTCTAGGGGCTAAATAGAGATGGATATAAAAGTAAAAGTTAGGCAGCAAGCCCAGCCTCTGCCCAAAAGTTAGAAATTTTCCTAACTGGAGATTCACAAGAATTAAGACTGACTCATAACAATTCATCTAAAATAAACTCCCTAAAGCTAAAGAAGAGGGAGCCAGATGGACTTCAGAGACCATTAGATTTCTCCCATGCTTAAAATTAGCTAATTATTATAGTAGAGTGTTATTACACATTGAAAGTATAATGGAGAGCAATCTGGTCCAAATCTGATTTGTCCCTCCCTATTCTAAGAAGTCAGTTCCTTGGTTAATAAAAAGATTTCTTGAAAAGATTAGCAATACCTATACCACTTGTACATTGAAAGAAGACAGAGCCTTGGAAAGTTGTTTGTTTTTTTTTAATATGAATAGCTATCAATTAGATATGGATATCCAATTTTGGATATGGATAGTTACCAATTAGAGCTAAATTAACATCTGTAACTACAGAACAGAATAAAAGATCAGTATATTCTAATTCAAAAATGATTCACTGAAAGAATTTTATACTTTAATTACTAGCTAGCTATTGCCTATCTCAAATAGAAAAAAATAAAGCTGAATTTAATCCAAATTCATACTGATAATTTTATATCCAAAGGGCAATGTCTATAACATGTTAGCCCATGAAAGGAGGAAAAATAATAAATCACTTTTCTGGAATATGTTTATTTTTATTTTATTTTCACTTATTTATTTATTTATTTGTTTGCTCGCTCATTTATTTATTTATTTGTTTGTTTGTTTGTTTATTTATTTATTTATTTGTCTATTTATTTATTTATTTGTTTTTAAACCCTTACCTTCTGTCTTGGAGCCAATATTGTGAAGGTAGAAGAGTGGTAAGGGTAGGCAATGGGGGTCAAGTGACTTGCCCGGAGTCACACAGCTAGGAAGTGTCTGAGGACAGATTTGAACGTAGGACCTCCTGTCTCAAAGCCTGGCTCTCAATCCATTAAGCTGTCCAACTGACCCCATATGTCTATTTTTAGATGGAATATACATAACATGAATAATAAAAAAAAGGGATGCCCTTAGAAAACTAAATATGTTTTTATAAGACAACAGAATAAGGTTATAAATTCTTTTTCTCATTTTTCACCAGCCTTTACATAATCAAAATGGCACCCTATGATCTATTGAATATTTTATAATCATCATTAAAAAGTAGAATTTAAATATAAAATTTCTTTTCAATCTGGAGAATAACAAACATTCAAGGCAAATATTACTTTGATAAAAAAAATTCTTAAAAAGGACCAACATATGATAGAAGACTAAATCAGACTTAACCTATAATTATCCAAACAACAATGGGGACACTAGAGATATGGGGACACACACATATAGTTTGTGTGTGTGTATGTGCCAAATGAGATAACATTTGTATAACATTTAACACAGGGTCTGGTATATAGTAGGCACTTAATAAATGCTTATTCCCTTTTCCCTCTCCCTATATTTTACTTGAAATTTTATTATACAGATTGACACAGCTCTCAGTTCCCCCAGTTGCCTCTCCCTTTTGATTGGAGTGTTTGCTACAGGGTGGCATAATAAACTCCTCCCAAAACTTTTATTTATAGAGGACTCAGAACTCTTTAGGTAACTTTGTTTTCCATCAACTGCTCTGCTTGGTTTGCCCCTGGGTGATCCCTAGTGATCCAGCCTTCCTCTCCCCTTTTAGCATCTTTTTATATATGAGGGCAAGGGCTATCTTTTGTGTTTGTGTGTGTTTATCACTTACCACAGTGCCTTAATATTTATCGACTGATATAGGCATGTAAATATATACATATGTATTTTACATATATATGTACATATACAGTGATCCTTCACTTATCGTGGGAGTTACATTTGAGACTCCCATAATAGGTGAAAATATGCAAAGTAGCATTGTTATATTTATTTTATTATATATACACATATATTTATATATATATTTTTTATTATAGATATATATATCTACAAGTATATGTATATATATATCTACAAGTATACATATGTATATAGATAGATAGATATATACATATAGATATTTTAAGGTTTTAGAAACTATTTCACTCTCTTATAAACCTTTTCCACACTCTATTTAACCTACAGTCACCGAGCAATAAGCGTCCAGGATATAGAATGCAGCGCTATGATTGGTCAGCTTTCATTCCAACAACCAATAGTGTGCCATGATAAGTATAACTGTGATACAGAATTAGATAAATTTAAAAAAAAAAACCCGCAATACAATGAATCCTTAAAAAGTGAACTTAATATAGTGAGGTATGACTGCACATACTTTCCCCAGCATGTAGATATGTGCATATAATAATGTAATAATAATAAAAAGAAATAAAAGACTAAAAGGACCCTCAGAAGAAATCTCCAGTCCGTAAGGTGAAACGGCTTCTCCAAGACCCCAGTTACAAGTGGATAAGGTGCGGTTTAATTTCTAGTCCTCTTCCTCTTAACACAGTTCTTATTCCACTGAACTAGCTGTTGCTTGATATACCGATAGCACTGACAACTAGACTATGACTTGGTAGTTAAGTCCTGGCAAGTTCGCCCAGGCACATGGAGGTTACGTGATTTATCTAGAGTCATACATGCCACAGAAATGTGCTGGAGCTTGCTCCTATGAGCTTGGCTCAAGAACTGATTGTTCAATTTTCATTATCAGCATTTATACCTCAGAAATCAGCAAGTGCTACAAATCCTGACTTGATTTATTGTTTTGCTGATTGTTTCTACTTAAGAAAGTAATATGGAAAAATAAATGTAGATTAAACTTAAAACTTAAAATCTAATTTATCATTTTATTGTCTCTACTTCAGAAAATGGCAGAAAATATGAATAAAGTAGATTAAACTCAAAAGTGTGACCTGCATTTTCATGGAGCTGATTGTAAAATATTACCTGCACACTCTTGGTGAATCATACAATTCAGTAAATATCAAAAGCAGGATTTAAGTCCAGGTCATCCCATTACCAAGCCAAACACTCTATCCATTGAGCCTCTCACTCTGATTATCTTTTTCCTCATCCTTTTCTCTTATATTTCTTTAAAAGAATGAAAAAAATCCTACCAAAACAGGTGTATCCAATATGAAATACATCATATCTAGGAATGAACTGAATCAGAGTTTTCCCTTGACTGCTTTATTGGTTCTCTTCCTGTTAAGAGTCTCCAACCCCATGTACAAAATTGTTTTAACAGTAAAAGGGAAAGGGGCTAGAGGAGGAAGTAATTCCCCTCCTTCAGCTCCTAGAGATAGATAGCCCATTGTACCTTTTTTACATAATTCCAAAATATGCATATTTATACAGGTATGAGGAGAATTCTTTTCATTCCATTCAGAATAATTGAATTATTTATTGAGTATGCATGGTGCAATGGAGAAACATTATGGCAAATTGAAGTTTTTGCCCTTCCTGCTGATGTAAGTTTTCCTCTTCTTAGTTCTGAAAAGATGCATGCATGAATGAAGCAATGTATGTTAACAAAGGCAAATGAGGAGAATATGGAAATATGCAAGAATTGAGGAGAGAGATCATTTAAAGCAACTGGGGTTGACACAGTCAACCTGATTTATTATCCTACCTTCATCCTTTTCTTTAAACATGCCAGTGTTATGATTAAAAATTAATCATGAAGGTTTTATACTAAATTTATAAGTATTAGTAAAGAGAAAGAAAGAGAGAAAAAAGAAAATATTCCAGCCTAACTTCCCAATGTCTCCTGCCTGGTTACTTCTGCTTCATCAAGTCCTAGATTCTTCATGGGTCCGGTTAACCACATGAACGAGCCAGGGAGTTTGAGCTTGAGTTCAGGAAGGGACCAGAGCCCAAGAGACCAAGTTTTCAGATTCCCAGTCTGGCCTGGTCTCCCTATTGGTGGCTATAGTTTGTCCAGAGATGGTTTACATAGATAAGCTTCTGGATATCTGCTAGAGAGTTGTTTCACTAGCCCCCCCAAAAAACAGCAGACAGCCCAAGCGCACTTCACCAGTTGGCTTTTCAAGCTTGGTCTCAACTCTCCTCCAATATCCTCCAATTGGCCAGGGTTTCACCTCAGTCCTCACACATCACATCTCCTGACTTCTACCAGTCAGGAATCTCACCTGTCACACTGGCAAATTAAAGCACATGACTCTGTGACACTAATAGATAAGACTTCCAGGATTTGGTAGTCTCCTAGATATTTAATTCACATGCCAGAAAACATAATTTCTAAATTGAAGAGTCCAAAGTCATAGGGTGATTAGTCTTTAAATGTATGTTTACTTTGAATTAATGTTTAAATTATATTTTATATAAATATATGGTAATGTTTAAATATCTATTTACCTTAAAATGTATGCTTATCTTATTCATCCTGGCTTCTTTTGAGGAATGAACTTGTACAGAATGGCCCTGTGCATGTGGGAGCTCTTAGGAGGATCATAGACTATTCAAAAGACCCCAAGACACTGGAATTTAGAAAATTCTAAACAAGGAGCTTTATATGCCACAAAGCCTTCACCACAAAGGGGGCTCACATGGGGAAATGTGAGTATGTACCTCTAATCAAGATGAAATCAGTACAATTGTACCCAGCTTCAGTGTACAGTGGAAGGCTACAGAGAAAATTGGGTAGGAAAAATGTCATAGAAACTTCAGTCATTCTCAAGAATTAAATGAAATGTTAGCTGTATCAGAGCCTGTATGAGGAGTAACCTCACGTTGAGAGCAGGAATTGTTCTTTGGGTGTTTTGCACTCCTAATGCTCAGCTAAGTACCTGGCACATAGGTGCTTAATAATGATTACTGATCGCTTTTTAAGATTCTTGCCCAGTAAATTACAATCAAGTTATTTCAACAGCTTTACTTCTACCTGCATCCTTTTGAGCAAGGAATGTAGGAATATAGACCTACCAGATCTGTTATAGGCAATGTGTGCCCTGAAGCTACATTCATCTTTGTGAGATCAGTAATATTTCTCTTTTAGGATTTTCTAGTTATTAAGTCAGAGAAAGAGAGACATAGGAGGAAAGTGAGCAAAAACTATGCTAGATGACTCCTAGCCATCTAGGGAACACCTGAAAAAATAGTCCTCTCCCATCTTCAGGGTTATATAAAATGACTCCTAGTTCACTAGATAAAGTGCTGAAATTCAGGAGGGTCTGAGTTCAAATCAGACTTCAGACACTTATTAAATGCCTGGGAAAGTCACTTTAAAAAACCCTCTGTTTCCACAACTGTAAAATGTACATAATAATAATATCTATCTCCCAAAGGATCAAATAAGATATCTGTAAAGTATTTAATATAGTGTCTGATAAATAGGGGGTGCTATATAAAATAGAAAAGGGACTTTTTCCCTTTCTTTTGTTATGCTTCACAGAAGCTAGCACAGTGCCTGGAACATGTTAGGTGTTTAATAAACACTTGTCATTTGAGCAATTGATTAATCAATATAAAACCAACCAAGGCTTAAGGAGCTTTGAGATCATTTTTACAATGTGATGATTCTTTGAAAGAAAAAGAAAGAGTCTAAAGAAGAGGTATCTTGGTAGGAGAGCTCTTATGTACCATAGAGGGAAGAGTGGCACCAGACAGCTCTTGGGGTTTCAGTCTTCACTCATATGGCAAAAATGATGTCCCAAAATAGAGTATTTTTAATTACTTGTCTGACAGGTCCATGGGAAGGGCAGCTGTACTATAGACTTGGAGGAAACAATGATAGGGAGGGAGGGAAAAAGAGAAGAAAAGAGACAGAAAAAGAAGGAAAGAGAGAGAGCATGCTACCACTTCCCCCTTTGTCCTTTCCCTGATCCCCAACCCCGACTATGACCAGCAAGAAACATATTGGACAAAGGTGGGGTTTTGTGGGGCTAAAATCAGAGAAATTAATCAGGGTCAGCCAGGGTCTCACTTGCTTTTGGGATTATGGGTAGTTCTAGGGTCTTACTCTAGGGGAGATCCTTGGGACTATTGGATTTCTCCTTTAAGGATTTCAATTTTATTTTCCTCATTCTTTGAATTCAATTTACTTATCTTTAATTAAGAATGTCGAGCCTCAGGTAGGGAGTTAGTCTGTTTGCTGGGAATTTTCGCACAGATATTTGCCCAGGTCTCTTGGGTAGGGCACATGAGCGAAGAAAAAAATTCCTTCCCCCCACCCCCAAAGGACACAGAACCTTTGTATTATGAAAGTTTCTGAAAGCAATATGACATTCCTGTAGTTGTAATGAAAATGATCTTTTCTAAACATGTCATGCATGCCCACTAAAGGCAATGACACACTTTATTGGATTACTGTGTACATTATACATAATTTGCAGTAATGTCATTAGGTTGGGTAAGCAAGGGAGGAAACCTTGATGACAGATGGAGTAACAAATGAAACATGAGTACATTAGCAAAAATAACCTTGCATAACATTATTGGTTTAGGACATATTGCACCACAACTTTCTATTATAGCCTTTCTGAGTAATAATAGCTATTGTCAGAAGAATGATGAGGTCCATCATCTCTTTGGGCTCCTGATAAAGCTGTGCATATAAGTGATCAATAATTGTGAAATCTGTTCTCTTGGCTTCTTTCACAGGGCTGCCACCCTTCTCTTATCCAGACTATAGCAATAGTTTCTCTATCCACTGAGTGGGGGGTCTTAGTGGTGTCTCTAAAATCCCTTGGTCAATCTTCATCAACTCCCCTCCAACTTCAACTTCCATACAGCTGCTGAAGTGATATTCCTCAAGCACCAGGTCTCGGGCTGTCTCTACCCTAAAATAATAACCAGATTGCCCTACTTGTCACTCTCTGCACAAAACATTTCGTTTCTTTCCCCTGGACCTTTACAAGACTTCCCCACCATGCCTTGAATGCTCTTCCTCTTCACTTCAACCTCTTAGAAACGGTACCTACTTGCAGAACTTATTCAAGGGTCTTCTTCAAGAAATCTTTTCTAGGTTGCTCAGGAAGTTATTCCCTCCTTCCCAATCACTTTGAAAATGTGCTGTACTTATTTATCTTTGACATATTACATCCCCCAGTTGAACGTAAGCTCCCTGAAGGCAGGAATTGCCTCACTTTTATCCATATATCTCAAATACCAGGCATGGCACTTATTAAATGCTTACTGACTCATTAACTGACTGATGGTAGAAATCTGACTGCATAATTGTTTCAAGTGGCTAGGAGCAAACTTGGGCTTCTATTAGATATTCTAAGAGAGCACATACAATAAGATTTTCATTTGAATGTAAGCATTATTAATGTTTAACAAAATTAAAGTTTTGAAACTTTCAAGTAGTTGAAGTTTTTAAATAATAAGATCAAGTTATGCGAAATGTTTGAAATTCACTTTGACTTTTGGTTGAAAAACTCAGTTTTTAAGAATTATTCTTATGCTGGGCTATGGCAAAGTTTTGTGGATATTTATGTGAACTGACATGAAATATTTAATCTTATTCACAGGCTTCCTCCTTCATTCCAGTTCCCAGCTACCAGTCACCATAAAAAAAAAGAACTTACCTTAAACTTGATTTCACTGGCTATGACTTCAATTATTTTTCCATATTCCCAAAACAGATGTGGATATTGTTGTTCAGCCATTTTTAGGCATGTCTGACTCTTCATGACCCTATTTGGTGTTTCCTTGGCAAAGATGCTATCATGGTTTGCCATTTCCTTCTCTAGCTTGTTTTATAGTTGAGAAACTGAGGTAAACATATTAAGTGACTTGCTCAGGATCACACAATAAGTGTCTGAGGTCAGATTTGAACTCAGGAAAATGAGTCTTTCCTTACTCTAAGGACCAGCACTTTAACCACTGGATCACGTAGATCACATAGAGTTCACCTCTATGTAAGCATACCTTTCCCCAATTCTGATTACCTATAAGACCTTACATTCCTTTGTGATACAAAGTTGATGAAGTATACCTCCTACATGATGGGACCAAGGGATTTTAGAGACACCACTTTTCTCCCAAACATATTCAATGATACAATATAGGATAAATTCACTTTTAAAAAATTCCATAATGTTTCTATGAGATTTTATAGTTCCAAATTTCAGTCAGTCTGGACTTATCCTATAAATGGCCTCAAAGTATTTAGTACTATCAAACCCATTCATTTATATGTCTATTTTCTCATTTTTTCCCAGAATAAGTTTAAGAAAAACTTCCACATGTACCCAGGGCATCCTGGATGTAAATATAACTCTTATAGATAATACTCAACAGCAAATTCCATACCATTGTTCAAAAGGTATAGAGAATATCAGATCCTGCTGTGCTTCTTTGTTGACTATAAAAATCATTTAATTCAGGAAACCATTTTGTAGCCTTAAAGGTTTTCTTATAATGAGGTTTCTCTCATGCATATGTAAGAACATAACTGACTTCTTTTCTGCTGAGTCTATCTTCTGATTATTGATACCGAGCAAGGAATAGAACAGAGACACAGAGATGTGCTTGTCAAAGATTTTCACCACTCTTAAGGAGAAAGTGTAGGGCACAATCCACATTAAAGAAAGATTCTCTATAGAAGATGGGGTCCTCCAGAGACTTCACTTGCATATGAAATTATGCTAATTGCACATAGAGCATTTGCGCAGCCCCCAACTTAAATCAATCATTGTTGAAGAATTTGGCCCAACTTTGTATAGAAGTAAAACCCACAGATAAAGAATACAATGCCTATTATACTGGAAATTAGATGGAATTGGATGGGCAGCCACAAATATGGTTCATAAGTTAATATATATATATATGTATTAAAATATGTATATATCATACAAATAATGCAAATGGAAAAAAAACTGATCCTAGAATTGACTAAATGGAAAAAAGCTAGTTGGATTCATTTGGGAAACTGCCCAGCATTCACAATGACCTACAACTGCTTCCAGAAACCAAATCCTAACTTTATGACAGCAACATTCTTCGAGTGATATGATATGGTTACCAGTTACTGAATATCATGGTCACAGAGAAATCAAAGTGTGCATCACATAAAGGGCAAAGAAGAATGTCTAAAGGTACAAAATAGACTGTAGCATACCACAGTCATATAATTGTGCCTGAGAATCAAAGTAAAGGACAGAATTGGAAAGAAACATGACCAAAAAGGGCCGTGTGCTGAAAGCGAGGGCTAAGTGAAAATCTCTTGTTCTGCTAGCTACCTAGTGTAAAAAGGTAAAAAGGAAAGGCCATGCCTGTATGAGATTTGGGGAAAGACATAGATAAAGATAGCAGAGAATAATAATACATTAATGAGTGAGGTTTATTAAAATTGAATGGATTTGTTTGTCACATTCAAGTTCTCAGGTATCTCTCTTCCTTCTTCCCCTCCCCACAATAGAAGAGACATCATATGACAAAAAAAATGTATATATTAAATTATATCTTGTTTGTTTTTCTTTCTCAGTTCTTTCTCTGGAGGTGGACATACACAAGTCGTTCTTCAAACAATAGTTTTGTTGCTGTGTATAATGGTCACTTGGTTCTGTTTGTTTTGCTCTTCATAATTTCATTGTGGGCTTTCCACAATGTTGTTGTTTTTAATTAACCTGCTTGTCATTTCTTATAGCACAATAGTAGTCTATCACAATCATGTACCACAACTTATTTAGCCATTCTTCCAAATTTCAATCTATACCACTGGAAGTTCCACGTTAAAAAGATCAAAACTCCATTAAGATTGTAATGTGCATCCTGAAATATTCTGAGACGGTGTCGTACTGATGACTCACTATGCAGGAAGGACACATAAAAGGACAAAGATTAAGGACAGTTTTAAAAAGAAGCCCTCCCATAAGCTTTAGGGCTGTGGCTATAACCATAATCTGTTTGAGAAGCTGAGGTAAATTTGTCACACATTAACTTGTCAAGCCTTAGTTAATATTTGTATTAAAAACAATGACATGGTATTTTTAAATATTATATAACCCATTATTAGAGATCATTGACATTTTCTCATTCATTCTTTTTTCTTGACTACCCTTGAATACCTGAACCTGCTGACAACTCCACTCTTAAAACTTTTCCCTCTTTCCTATCCTCCCTGGTTAAATTATACTTATTGGGAAACCTCTTGACACTCTTAGTACTCCTTTATTGACTTATTCATCTTCCTACTCCCCGTATTGGTTATTCTTCAGAGGCTTTTGTCTGTAGCTTTTTCCTCATGTTCATTTTTATTCCCTCCTTCAGAAATAACATAAATTCTCAAAAGTTTAACTTTCTTCCATCAGTGGCTGTTGTTGATGTGCAGTCGTTTTTCAGTCTAGTCTAAGTCTTCCTGACTTTGTGGATTTTCTTGGCAAAAGGTTAAGTTACCAGTCCAGGGTCATAGAGTTAATCTCTTGGAACTCAAATCTTCCTAATTCCAGGTCTGGCGCTTTGCCACATGGTTGCCTTTACTAACCTCTCTGAATGACACCTTTATTCTCTCAATCAAAAAGGTTCAATCATTACACAAACAGGGACTTGATAAATATTAACTGGATTAACGTTAATTGACTGTTTTCTAGAATCCAGACATTGAATCATATTGTTAACTTCTGTTTTATCTCTTCTTTTTCATTCTATTGCCATCATCCTAAAGTTGGGGGTGGAGAGAATGGACCTAGTACTCAAAAAGGAAAAGTGTGAACTGTATAATATCTTGGATAGTTTTTTATAACACAATAGTTAATTCTACCTGAGGGGGGAGGAAGTAATCTCTCTTTTTCCTCCACCTGAGGAGAGAAGTAATCTCTCTTTTTTCAATGTTCCCATAGTATCTGGATAGTTCTATGTATATAAAACATCCTACCTTGAATCATTATTATTATAATTCAATATATTCAATTCAATATATTTGATTCAATTCAAATAATTAAATAATTCAAATATAATAATAATAAATAATAATTAAACATTATTATTAGCTGGGTACTTGGTCAATCAATAAACATTTCTTAAGCACCTACAATGTACCAGGTACTATGCTAAGTGCTGAAGATAAATAGGAAACAATTAACAAAGGGAAGGCATTGAAATTAAGAGGGGTTGGGGAATGCTTCCTGTAGAAGGTGGAATTTTAGTTGGGACTTGAAGCCAGGGAGATCAGTGTCTTATTTTTCTGTACTAGACTAGAAGTTCCTCATCTTTGTATCTTCATGGATTACAAAAGTGCTTTGCATGTACTAAATGTTTAGCAAAGTCAGAGAATGACTGAATGAACCTTTGTATTCCCTATATAACTGAATGAGTGCAGAAGGGAGTAGATAGAATTCTTAAGAGTTTTTAGAAACTGTATAGCATGTAGCTTGGCTTTTATAGTTAGAATTCTTTACTTTGGAATAGATCTGAAGATGAGATCAATGTAAGGGAAATATAATTTATCTAAATATACTTTTTCTACAACTGCTTGAACACATGGGTTGATGCGGACATGATTGGGGATGTAGACTCAAAACTACCAATGCAACTATCAATAATATGTAAATAAGTCTTGACTGATGACACATGTTAAAACCAGTGGAAATGTGCATTGGCTATGGGGGGAGGGGTGAAGGGGAAAGTAAAAACATGAATCATATAACCATGGAAAATTTTTCTAAAAAAATAAAATATTTAAATCTAAAAAAATAAATAAAAATTAAGAAAATAAATATACTTTTTCTCCCCATTAAAAAATTTTTCATAACATCTCTAGAAAAGATCAAATCATTCAATGGGTCTGAATTTATCTCTACAGTCCATGCAAAATTCTAATATGATCTCTTCAAGATAAATGGGAAACTACAAAGGCTTGTTTCCAAAGGCTAATTGTCTTGTGAAATTTCTGATCTTGAAAGCAAAGAAAAAGTTTTTTTCTTCTTATTTAAAAGATTAGAGATGATTAGCAACCAGTTTAATTTATTGACTTTGCACAACAGCCCTCAATAAGGAAAATGCTTCTCATTATGGCAACTACTATATGGCAGGTAATTAGGGAATATATTTTATAATGAGCTATAGATTAAAGACAATTATTTGGTAATAAATAGAAGCAACCAACTAAAATGACAAGTAATTGGGTTGACATTTTAAGAGAAACTACAAAGATCAAGATTTTTATTTTTTTCATGATTAAAGCAGAAGACAGACTCACTAACCAATTTATCTAGAAATTATTACAAATATCTGAGATTTGCAATTTATAAGTAAATTGGACTCCCAATTCTAGCTGATTCCCCAGATGACCTCTTTGCTTGACCAAGGCCAGATTATGGAACTCCTCTCTGTGCCTCAGTTGTCTATAGATTCTGTCTTCTTCTTCTGTCTCATAGATTCCTTCTCTTCTTTATAAAGTTTTTCCTGATTCTCATCACTGCTAGTGTCATTACTTAATAAGCATTTATTAAATTCCTGCTATTTGCCAGAATACTGGGAATACAGATATGAAAAAACTTCATTAGATACTACATCTATCAGACATTTGTAATAAATCATCTTCCTAAGTTTAAAATTGGTCTCAGACACTTACTAATTGTGTGACCCTGGACAAATCACTTAAGACTGTTTACCTCAGTTTCTTCATCTATAAAATGAGGAGGAGAAGTATCTTTGGCAAGAAAACCCCAAATGGGGTCACAAAGAGTCTGATATGACTGAAAACAATTTGACAACGAACAACAAAATGTCTCCTCCCTCCAATCAGAGAGGTAGAAGATACGGAGTGTGAACAGCAAGGTTGATTGGATAGTGTAAGATGAAATAATTCCTGAGTGATGAATTTATTGAAGTCATGGTAGACAAGTCAAAGAAATCTAAAATGAGTGCAATGGCATTGGAAATGAAGAGAATGCCATTCCTTTATAGTTACCTTTTCCTTGATTATTTTTTATTTGTTCTATTCCCTATATATATTTTTTACAATTTTTTATCTCCCCAGATAGACCACAAGCTCCTAGAAGGCAGAGATCATTTCATTTTTTTTGTCTTTACATCACTGATGCTTAGCTGCTCATATGTACAGTAATATGTGCTTAAGAAATGTTTATTGATTAAATGATTGATATAAAGAATTATCATCTACAGTCTAATTTGATCTATGTGACACTTTGCACTGTTTTGTTTTACTTTTTACCGTCATAGCCTCTGCCCTCAAGGAGAATAGATTTTCCTGGGGAGATACAAAATATTCACCAAAAAAATAAATATAAAGGTATTTGGAGGGAAGAGAAAGGACAAATAACTAGGAGTAGGGGAGAAAAGGATGATAAAAGACTTCATGGAGGAAGGTCTCAGCTAAGCATTGAAGGAAGCTGAGAATTCTGAAAGAGCTTAGGTAGAAGTAAATTCTAGGCACAGATATTAATCTACAAAAATTCACAGAGGTGGGAAATAAAATTGTTCATCTGGGGAACAACTAGTAGTTCAGCTTGATCAAGTCGTGTCCAACACATTGTAACCTCAATTTGAGGTTTTCTTGGCAAAGACACTGGAGTGATTTGTGTGATTTCTTTCTCCAGCTCATTTTACAGATGAGGAAACTGAGGCAAACAGGGTTAAATGACCTGCCCAAGTTAAAACAGCTAGGAAGTATCTGAAGCTACATTTAAATTAGGAAGTTGAGCTTCCTAAGGGCCAAGCCCTGCATTTTATCCACAGTGCCACCTAGCTGCCCAATATAAAATGCTAGCTATTTTAAATAAAAAATTGATATATAAATTTGAGATATTGATATCATTATGCAAATTGTTGCTCAACCAGGCCATTACTTAACTGAAGTTGTCATTAACAGGAGCCTGGACTACAATATTGGCTCTTTTCTCTTTCCCCAGTTTAATCATAAGCCTATGATTAAAATTCTGCCTTAAATAACAGTTAAGATTCCTATATGGCTCACTTTCCTCTGAAAAGAACACTAAGAATTCATGATAAAAAAAATAATAAATATTTCACAGTATACTCCAACAGGAGATTAACTATCTGAAACAGCTGACAGTTTTCTGACACATTTGGACCATCACAAATTGAAGTATTGCAACTCTCAAGTTTTGTTCTACTCCCACATGTTTTTTATTTTAACCCATCTGCCTGTCTAATTTAGATTAGAAAATGTGCCCTGATGGAAATATGATGAGCTCTGAATTCTGTTCATATGCAAACATGCTCTTGTCAGTCAAATAGTCATAAAAACAATGATAATAAACAAAAGGCTTTAATAAATATCCACTGGACAATAGCTAAGACATGAAGAAATGTCTTATCTATTCATTGACCATGGGAGGGGAAAATAAACTGAAATCTCCACAGAAAAAACAATTCTATTATATTTGTGTATTTGGTCCCTTCCATGATTCCTGTTACAAAGTATGTGCTTAAGAAATATTTCTTGAATTAAATTGAGTCAAGGATGTGCTAGTAAAACTAAAAGGAAACTGTTATTCCATTTCCTGGTATTATACTTGTTGACATCAATATTTTTATACACTTTTGGGTATAATGCATCATTGTTACACACATAGTTCTATTTAATTAACATGGGATTAATCAAGACACAGGTATAATATATTTACAATTTACTCATTTAATGACTTGCATTTAATATCTGAGCCACAGTCCTCATTTCTCCTCTGGCATGTTTTTCTTGGAGTTAAGAGAAAAGGTAAGTTTGACATTATTGACTCTTCCACTTACAGAAAAGGTATTTAACCAAGGTTTTGTGTGGACCAGTGGAATGATTTTTTTCTTTCTCTGTTCAATAGAAGTATACCCCGTTCCTTTGTGAAATGTGAAAAGAACTAGAGAATCCCTACGGTTCCCATTGGCATTACCCGTTTATGACTTTTGATTGGTGTACTAAAAATATGTGATTCAATTTCTGATAATTCCTTTTGTGATTCAAATGTTTGATAAACCCTATTCCTTATGAGTATCCTGTCAATCAGATACCCCATAATATTTTTTCTCGGTAATGAAACAATGAATGGATGCTTTTAAAGCACTTATTTATTAAGCCCTAATTATGTGCAAAGTACTTTGCTATGCATCAGAGATACAAGTAGAAAAGGCAAGACATCATGTAAGGAACCATGAATTTATAAATCTATTCTGGAAAGCAATTTGGAACCATGCTTTAAAATTTATTAAACTGTTCATACCTTTTGAATCAGCAATACTACTATAACCTAAGGAGATCAAAGATATATGGAAAGGACCCAAATGTACAAAATTATTAATAGAAGTTTTGGGATATTAAAAACTTGAAACTAAAGGCATACTTATAAATTGGGAATAACTGAATAAATTATGTTTGGTAGATAGATATCTTTTATATGTATATATGAATATAGAAAAATGCATATATAAATATTCCATAATTAGCAATATCACTAATAGATACATACTCCCAAAGGTCAAAAAAGACATTTTCATAAATATATATACAGATATATTTGAACTTTGGAGGTATGTATCTTTTAGGGATATCACCAGGCCAAAAAGTATACATTATGGAACCTAGAAAGAGTCATAATTAAAAATCCAGACCCCTGTATAACATTATAGTGAAACAGGCTTGTCCACAGTAATTTCAGACCTTTGGTCTCCAGAGCCTAACCCTTGCATAATAAAACAGCCTTATATACTTTGCAGACATTCCCCTTATCTGCAGGAACTCCTACCTTGAAGACATCCCCCTATCCTGTCCCCTGCTGCCTACTACCCTTTAAAAACCCAGCTTGGCACAGCTTGAGGTCACACATCATCCTTTCAATGTGAGACCCTTAGCTTAAGCTAAGACAATAAAATCCCTTTGCATTTTGCATTGCTGACTTCAGACTCATTTTTTGGGGATCGACACTCTGGGCACTTCAATATATTTAAAGGCTTTGTGGGTGTTTTTCCAAATTGCTTTCCAGAATGGTTTTTGTTGTTGTTCAGTCATTTTGATCATGTTCCCATTTGTTTTTTTTTTTTGGCAAAAAAACTAGAGTGATTTGCCATTTTCTTCCCTACCTCATTATGTATTAATTTATTTTTAATATTTTACTTCCCCAATTATATGTAATAATAATTTTAACATACATTTTCTGAAATTATATCCCTTCCCTACCTGGAGATGGTAAGCAATTTGATTTAAGTTGTGCATGTGTTATCATGCAAAATTTACTTCCATATTGGTCATTGTTGTAAGGGAACATTCATATAAAACTAAATGCCCCAAATAAAAATGCAAACAAATTAAGGTGAAAATAGTATCCTTTGATCTGTATTTTGATGTAAACAGTTCTTTCTCTTGATAACATTCTTTGTCATAAATCCTATAGAGTTGTCCTGAATTGTCTTATACCTGAGAGTATATAAGTCTTTCAGAATAGATCATTTCACAATATTACTGTTACTGTGTACAATGTTTTTCTGGTTCTGCTTATTTCACTCTTCGTCAGTTAATGTAGGTATTTTCAGCTTTTTTTGAAATCATCCTGCTCATCATTTCTTATAGCACAAAAGTATTCAATAACCACTGTATACCATAATTTGTTCAGCCATTCCTCAATTGATGGAGATTTCCTCAATTTCTAATTCTTTGCCACCACAAAAAGAGCTATTATAAATATTTTTGTGCAAGTAGGTCCTTTCTCCCTCTTTTTAAAAAATCTCTTTGGGATACAGACCTACTCTAGTGTATTACAGGATCAAAGAGTATTCATAATTTTATAGCCCTTTAGGCATAGTTCCAAATTGCTGTTCGGAATGGTTAAATCAGTTCACAACTTCACTAACAATGCATTAGTATCACAATTTTGCTATATCCCTTCCAACTTCTGTTATTTTCCTTTACTGTCATATTGGTCAATTTAATACATGTGAGATGATATCTCAGAGTTGTTTTAATTTGAATTTCTCTACTCAAGAAGGATTTAGATAATTTTTCCATGTGATTATTGATAGCTTTGAATTTTTCATCTGAAAACTTCTTGTTCATGTCATTTGTAAGTTAGAGAATGACTTATATTCTTATAAATTTGAATTATTTTTCTTTATATTTGAGAAATGAGACTACAATTAGAGAAATTGTTGGGGAAAAATTTTGCCCCAGTTTGTTGTGTCCCTTCTAATCTTGGTTATATTGGTTTTGTTTGTACAAAACCTTTTAAATTTAATAGCATCAAAATTATCCATTTTACATCTCTTAATGTTTTGTCTCTTGTTTGGTCATAAATTCTTCCCTTCTCCATAGATCTGATAGGTAAACTCTTCCATGCTACCCTTATTTGCTTATGTATCATCTTTTATGTCTAAATCATATGCCCATTTTGACCATATCTTGGTATAGAGTGCGACATTGGTTGTTTTCCCAGCATGATGAGTTCTTATCCCAAAAATCAGGGATCATTTGCTTTATCATACTAGATTTCTAAGGCCATTTACCTCAATATATTGTGTATCTAAGCTATTACATTAATACACCATTCTATTTCTTAGCTGGTACCATGTTGTTTTGATGAATACTACTTTGAGATATGATGCTGCTAGGCCACTTTTCTTAACTTTTTTTTTTCATGAATCCCCTTGATATTCTTGACCTTTTGTTCTTTTAGATGAATTTTATTATTTTTTCTGATTCTATAAAATAATTTTTGGTAGTTTGATTGGAATGGCACTGATAAGTAAATTAATATGGGTAGAATGGTCATTTTTATTATATAAGCTCAGCCTCCCCATAAGCAATTAATAATTTTGAAATTGTTTCAATCTGACTTTCTCTATCTGAATTTCTCTATCTCTTGCTGCTGGATATTGTTGGCAAAGTATAGAAATGCTGATGATTTATGCAGGTTTATTTTATCTCCTGCAATTTTGCTAAAGTTACTGTTTATTGTTGTTATGAATAATATTGATATAGATGGATATATTTAAAATTATTAATTGTTTATTTAAAGTCATATTGCTGAAATTTTTGCTAACATTAAACCAGCCCTAGATTCCTGGTACTAACCCCACCTGGTCATCTTGAATGATTCTTGGTGTAAGAATGAAGAGAACCAGCAATTAATGTTATGATAGAAGGAGGGAGAAAGTCTATGAGGTGGGACTCTCTTCTAGATCTCCCCACCTGCCGAATATGCACTACCCAGACTTCAAGGGGGTGTCACCCCAAAACTGGGTGACTTGGATGGTCATGCCATCCCACAGGAGTTGGGGACGAGGCTTCCCTATAAGAGGAGGTATGGGGGACCCCAATCTGATTCTGAATGAGGGCGGGGTTCACACAAGCCTCCCTGCAGTCTGTCAACTTCACAGCGGGTGGTCTGGCTTCAAGATGGAGGCAGCCAGACCATGCTGTGGTTCCCCTCCCCCTTGTTGACTCTCAGGCACTCTGGAACACTATCTGCCTAATGAATGGCTTTTATTATTTGCAATTTAGGGGTTGGGAAAAGGGGTGAAGGGCAGAGGGATTTTGGGGTGCCCTCTTCTCTATTTCTATGGGGTCAGTCACTCGGGGGGAACCTTTGAGGTTCCCACTCCTAAGCTTCTCCCCTCGCCTCTTTTCCTTTTGTTTCTATTTCTATTTCTATTTCTATTTCTATTTCTATTTCTATTTCTATNTCCTTTTGTTTCTATTTCTATTTCTATTTCTATTTCTATTTCTATTTCTATTTCTATCCTTTTCTATAATTGCAAGTCAAACTGCAAAGGGTCTCTCAACAAGGACAGGTAATGGGAGAAGGAGCCTAAGAGATCACTTCCAAAATGGAGTCCCCAAACTTAGGTGACTCATTTGTTGAAGTCTTGATAGGTGATAAGCAATGGGATGCCTTTGATCAGGGAATCGGGGTATCAGTGTCCAAAGAAGGACCCTCAGGAAGCCCTCAGGACTGGATTCCAGCTGGATGTCCACCTTCTTCCTCTCATAGTTCTCTGCCGGAAGCCCTTCCTTCTCCTTCCTCCTCTGGAGAAATACCCAGAATTCCCTCACTACTGCTCCACAGTCTTCATATGCTACAATTATTATTTGAATCTCTACTACCTAAAGCAGTGCCTGGCCCATATTAGACCTTTAATAAGTCCTTTTTACTGGTAGTAAAATCACATTTTGGACCAATTTCTAACATGAGGTAACAGGATTAACTGCATTTACTTGTAGGTCACCTCTTTTAAATTGATGTCAGCTCTTCATTCAGAAGAAACAATTTTATATCAATCTTGGTCATTAACTTAATTCTTGGCATAATCCTGTCTTTTGGTTAGAAAAATCTATTTATGTCAACATTTCATCATTCTCATTTACCCCAAAGGAAATGATGACTTTTTGAAACCTTTAACATTAAAACTAACTAGAGCAGGAAAATATAAATCCTTCTTGAACAAAGTAGTTATATATTTCTAAGCAAATTCTAGGTGAAGGCAGTTAATAGCCCTGATAATCTTCATGGGAGAGAATCCTAGCATTAACAAAAATTTGATCCCACAAGAGTCGTTAAAGGGTGAGGAACAAGTTACATAATGATCTATTGATAATTTTACTTTGATATCAAGTTGGATGGATTTCTCTGCTTTTTCTTCTGAAAACTATAAGGGTATAGCAAAATGGAGGGATATGGAAGGAAAGCTTTAGGTTGTTAAATTCAATTGAAATACACAGTAGCCATGGTAGAAGTACCATTTTTGCCTATTGAATTTTCCTTTAAAATTGTTGCTTTGCAAAGTGGGAAAGATTTATATGTATTTAGAGTAGTTTGTGTAATCTGAAGCCAAGAGACAGAAATGCCTACATTCTAGGCAGCACACAGATTGCTCACCAGCAATCACCTTTTGTCCAGTAATGATGGCTATCTATCTATATCTTATTCTGCCTCCCATAGAAGCTTCTAAACAAAAATAATTACCCTTGAGTGGTTATTGCTGCTTAGAATTAATCCTCTATAAATTTACTAGACACAATAAGTTCTCTAAGGGCCGGACCCTGGTCTTTAAAAACTCTATATTTCCCTAGCACCTAAAAAAATTCTCTGCATATAGTAGGCACTTAATAAATATTTATTGATTGCTAATGGCTATTGATTGAACTTAGAGCTAAAATGACTTAAAGATCATTTACATTTATTCTAATTCTCTAATTTAAAAAATAATATATAAATAAGAACACTAAACCTAAGAAAAAATTAAAATAAATGATCAAAGTCACTCAGGTAGTAAATCATCAAAATGGATTACAACATAGGGTTCTTGCTGGATCAGTTACGTTATGCTGTCCAAGATATAGATGAGTAGTCTCTGGGTGAAAAGGCTATCCAGATTCTGAAACTGTAGTTGAATGCATTAATTATTTTTACCATTTAAATGTACGCTTTATAACTGTTTTAATAAGGATATTTTATGGAAACAATGGAAGTCAGAGTTCTAGGACTTCAAAGAGTTCCATCTAATTTCCCAAATAAGAAAAAGTATATGAAGAATTCCTATTATCTAAATGATAGTATGTATGTACTACAATGGGCAACCCACAGAGTCCATCCATTGGTAGCTCTATTTTGAATAGATGCCACAATGGACAATGAACTGAGCCAAGAATTGCATTAAAAAAAAAAAGAATGTGGATTGAATTGCTTTGGGGAAGCTGTATAGTGTGGATGAATAAATGAATGAATGAATGAAAAATCATTTATTAAACTCTTACTATGTGCCTATCACTGGAGATACAAACCAAAAAAAAGTTAGTCTCTGTTCTTGAGGAACTTGTACTCAAATGAGGAGAGACAACACATAAAAAATTTTAGCTATAAGGTGGATAGAATAGCCTAGAAATCCTATGGCTTTTAAGAATAAAGAGAGCCTTTAATGAACGTTTAATAGAAGGGAGAGATAGAAAGTTTATGTGGTGAGTTTCTCTTCCAGCTCTCCCCTGGGGCCAAATATACACTGGGAGACTTTAAGAGGGTGTCACCCCGAAACTGGGTGACCTGGATGGTTGTGCCGCCCCACAGGAGTTGGGGATGAGGCTTCCCTATAAGACAAGGCATGTGGTACCCAAATATGATTCTGAATAAAGACGGGGTTCACACAAACTTCCCCCTAATCAGTTAAATTCACAGTGGGTGGTCCAGCTTCAAGATGGAGGCAGCCAGACCAGGCTGTAGTTCCTCTCTCCCTCGTTGTCTCTCAGGCACTTTGGGACACTATCTGACTGATGAATGGCTTTTATTATTTGCAATTCAAAGATTGGGGAAAGGGGTGACGGACAGAGAGATTTTGGGGTACCCTCTTCTCTATTTCTATGGGGTCCATCACTCAGGTGGGAAACTTTGGGGTTCCCACTCCTAAGCTTCTTCTCCTCCCCTTCTCCTTCTGCTTCTATTTCTATTATTCTATTTCTATCCCTTTCTATAATGGTAAGTTTTGACTGAAAGGGGTCTCTCAGTAAGGTTGGGTAATGGGAGAAGGAGACTAAGAGATTGCTCCCAATGGAGTCCAAAAACTTATCTTACTCAATGGTTGAAGTCTTGATGGGTGAGATGCAATGGAATGGCTTTGATCAGGGAATCAGGGTTTCAGTTTTCACTAGAAGATCCTCAGGAAGCCCTCAGGACAGAATCTGAGCCAGGATGTCCTCTTCTTCTCTCCTCCCAGTCCTCTGCTGGAACTCCTTTCCTCTCCTCCCTCCCTGGAGAAATCCCCCAGAATTCCTCTCTCTTGTCTCAACTGTCAGCAGTTGTCAGCAACTGTCTCTGGCTTCTTATGTCCCATCCCCTTGCACAAATCCCATCCTTACAGGTTGCAGTGACTGGGTAAATTTTAATATCCAGGAGTCCCCTGTCTCAGAAGAAGGAATATCTTTACCTTCTGTCTTAGAATCAATACTGTGTATTGGTTCCAAGACAGAAGAGAAGTAAGGGCTAGGCAATGGGGGTTAAGAGACTTGCCCAGGATCACACAGCTAGGAAGTATCTGAGGCCATATTTGATTCTATGACCTTCCATCTCTAGACCTGGTTCTCAATCCACTGAGTGACCCAGGTGCCACCTTCAGCAAAAAGAATAGAATTTTAGACTCCCATCTCAGCCAAGGTGTGAGTAGTTAAACAGCCTAGGGGGTCCTTATCTGAGAAGGAGACAAAGGGGAATGGCAATAGGTAAAGGGCCAATAGTGGTGGATATTCTTACTTCCTGCATATTCTGGAGAAAATCTGGGACTGCAAGAGTAATGTGTTTGTGTTGGGTTTGGAAGAGATGGAATAATGTCAATCCCAGGAGGTAAGTCTTCTCTTGAAGTAAAGGACTATACATACAATTATATTCTTCCATGGATGTTCTATGGCTTCAAGACAACTCTATTTGATGAACTTACATCATAGAAGAATCACAGTCTATTGGAATATCAAAATGTCATTTGGGAGTTAGTATGGCATATTGGAAAGAATCCTAGAACTAAATTTGGGAGTGACCCAAGTTCAAATCATGCTTTAGACATTTACTAAATTATGAGAACCTAGAGAAGCCATTTACTTCCATCCCCAAGTCTCAGTTTACTCATTTGAAAATAAGGATGATAATATCTGCAGTACTTACATCACTAAAGGCTTTTATGCCTCAGTTTCCTCATCTATAAAATGTGAAAACTGGGCCCAGTGGACTTTAAAAAATGATGGACTTCTAGTTCTAAAGCAATGATTTGATGCTATGAGGATAAAATGAAAGCATGAGTATAAAGTGCTTTGCCAGTCTGAAAGGACCATATTTGTTAGCTATTATTGTGATCTTACCCAACCCCCTCAGTTTATAGAGGAGAAAATTGAGGTCCAGAGAGATGAAGTCACCTAATGGCATGCACAAGGTCATATGGTGGCATGCAAAACATTCAATAGCATTAGAGCTAGAGTTCCCGGTGTAGAGAATTTGTCATTCACTACCTTTAGGGCAGGAATAGCATCATCTCCACTCTCCTCATGCCTTGCACACAGTGGGTGCTCATGAAGGATTTGCTGCTAATGATAATGATAATGATTCCAACAGCTGTGATTCACAATAAAGCTTCATTTTAGAAGAATGTAACGCAAAATGTCCTTTTGCATCCAGCTTGCACTAGAAACAAATCTTGACAGAGTAGGCATTAATACAATAATTTGGCACAGACTCACGGCACTATTCACTTGCTCGGGTGCCGTTCCCATGTTATTTTCGCTCATTAGTGTGACCTAGTTCCTTGCATGTGATTCAGAGGGCATATCAAGGTCTGTTTCTAACAGCACTCCTTTATAAGCACTTTCCAGATTGAATGTAGGAAATTGGATGTTATCAACTAAATTATTTTTAATCCCTGCAGCAATATTTGCAGTAATGTGACTTCCTTCAGGTCCCTTAAGTCCCAATGAAAGTACCATGTAACTTTGATCCTAAAGTGACATGCATTTCCCAGCCATCCTTCATGCTTCAAGAGAGCTGTTCATGGATAGAATATGTGAGAAATATGATTAGAAACATGGTCTTCCACAGAGTTCAAACAAAAGAAGCATTCTTTGTTAATGGGAAGAGTCTTTAAATTCTCCTATTTCCTAATGACATTGGACTAATTGTACTGAATGTTAATTGCAAAGACCCCTCAGTGAAATTCATAAAGCAAAGGAGTTTGGTTTAATCAGCAGCAGGGAATGAGAAGGGGAAGGGAGCATCTTTTAGCTGCCAATAGGTTTCTGTGTCTATGATCAAGGAGAGGACTTAACGAATGAAGCTCTGATTTGATAAAAGAAGCCTATATATATATTTTTCCCAATCATAAATGAGATGAGATATAGGGTTTAAAGGATAACATTTAAAGCTGCCATCAAGGTGTAAGAATGCTCAGAAAAATGATCCACTCTTGTTCCCCAAACATGTGTTGGCTGAGGTGATATTGATGTCCTTAAACCAAGCATATATGAATTAGGAAGTCCTCGTATATATTTCTTGTATTTATAATTTTGTATCTTTTAATTGCATGTGGAGATTGCATACTGATAAATCCAGTGTACTATAGAAGATTTGGCAGAGTTGTTGCTCACTTGCCTAATCATGTCTATTTGGCTGTTTCCTATTTGCATTGTGATACCTTGAATCACTGAATGGCCTGAGGATGTTGGTAGGACTTTTACTGTTTTAAGCTCCATTTAACTCTGTGAGTATGTGGAGTAGAAAGTATGTGACATCTGGAGATAGAGGTTTTGGGTTCAAATTCCAGATATACTATGTGTGTGATTTGTCATCTCACACCTGTGTGATTTGAGTAAGTCACTGAATCTCTCCAGTCCTCAGAGTTTTCTCATCTAAAATGAAAGAATTGACTTCTGAGGTTTATTCCAACTCTAAGTCTATAATCCTACTACTTTTTAATCTATTTCTCCATGAAGCTAATTGGCACAATGGATAGAATCCCTTGTCTGGAGTCAGGAAGACTCATCTTCTGAGGTCAAATCTGACTTCAGATGCCATTAAAAGTCAAGTGGGAAGGAGAGGGGACAAATACTATTATAAGAAGGAGAAGAAGAGAGCATTAAGAGGTAATATTTAAACCTTACTCTCAGTGTAATCAACCCGGAGAGGGAAGAGTAGCTATACTATCCATTGGGATATAAAACTTTTATCAAACCCTACTGAGAAAGTCAGAAGGGATAAACCAAGGGGAGCAGGGGAGTGGGGAGGTCAAAAAAAGGGAGGGGAGAAGAAGGGGGAGGGAATTGATTAGGCCTTTAAAAACAAAAAGAGGAGAATAATAAGGGAGGGAGTAGAAAGGGAAGTTAGTCAAGGGAGGGGATAAGGGATAGGGTCTTAATAGCAAACCACTGGTTTAAAAGGAAATAGTTTAAGGAGAAGGGGTACGAATAAGGGAGGATACGAAAATGTCAGCGAATGCACAACTGATGGTTATAACTCTGAATGTGAATGGGATGAACTCGCTCATAAAACAGAAGCAAATAGCAGAGTGGATTAGAAACCAAAATCCTACCATATGTTGTCTACAAGAAACACATATGAGGTGGGTGGACATGCACAAGTTTAACGTTCAGGGCTTGAGCAAAATCTTTTGGGCGTCAAATGAGAAAAAGAAGGCAGGAGCGGCTATTATGATTTCTGACAAAGCCAAAGTAAAAATAGATATGATTAAAAAAGACAGGGAAGGTCATTATATCCTGATTAAAGGCAGTATAAACAATGAGGAAATAACACTACTCAATATATATGTATCAAATGGTATAGCATCCAAATTCATAAAGGAGAAACTGGCAGAGCTCAAGAAGGAAATAGATAGTAAAACCATACTAGTGGGAGATCTAAATATTCCTCTGTCAGATCTAGATAAATCAAACCAAAAAATAAATAAGAAAGAGGTAAGAGAGGTGAATGAAGTACTAGAAAAATTAGACTTAATTGATATATGGAGAAAAATAAATAGGGAGAAAAAGGAATACACCTTCTTTTCAGGTGCACATGGTACATTCACAAAGATTGACCATGTAATAGGGCATAGAATCATTGCAAACAAATGCAAAAGAGCAGATATAATAAATGTAACCTTCTCAGATCATAATGCAATAAAAATAATAATTAGTAAGGGCACCTGGAGAGGCAAATCAAAAACCAATTGGAAATTAAACAATATGATTCTCCAAAATCAATTTGTCAAAGAAGAAATCATAGAAATAATCAACAATTTCATTGAAGAGAATGACAATGATGAAACATCCTATCAAACTCTGTGGGATGCAGCCAAGGCAGTTCTCGGGGGGAAATTTATATCCTTGAGTGCATATATTAACAAATTAAGGAGGGCAGAGATTAATGAATTGGGTATGCAACTCAAAAAATTAGAAAGCGAGCAAATTAAAAACCCCCAGATGAAAACTAAATTAGAAATACTAAAAATTAAGGGAGAAATTAATAAAATCGAAAGTAAAAGAACTATTGAATTAATAAATAAGACTAGAAGTTGGTATTTTGAAAAAACAGATAAAATTGACAAAGTACTAGTCCATCTAATAAGAAAAAGGAAAGAAGAAAATGAAATTGACAGTATTAAAGATGAAAAGGGATAGGGGGCAGCTGGGTAGCTCAGTGGAGTGAGAGTCAGGCCTAGAGACAGGAGGTCCTAGGTTCAAACCCAGCCTCAGCCACTTCCCAGCTGTGTGACCCTGGGCAAGTCACTTGACCCCCATTGCCCACCCTTACCACCCTTCCACCTATGAGACAATACACCGAAAGTACAAGGGTTTAAAAAAAAAAGATGAAAAGGGAGACCTTACCTCTAATGAAGGGGAAATCAAGGCAATCATTAAGAACTATTTTGCCCAATTATATAGCAACAAATATAGCAATCTAGGATATATGGATGAATATTTACAAAAATATAAACTGCCTAGATTAACAGCAGAAGAAATAGAATACCTAAATAATCCCATATTAGAAATAGAAATTGAACAAGCCATCAAAGAACTCCCTAAGAAAAAATCGCCAGGACCTGATGGATTCACAAGTGAATTCTATCAGACATTCAAAGAGCAAATAATCCCAATACTATACAAATTATTTGACATGATAAGCAAAGAAGGAGTCCTATCAAATTCCTTTTACGACACAAATATGGTACTGATTCCAAAGCCAGGGAGATCAAAAACAGAGAAATAAAACTATAGACCAATCTCCCTAATGAACATAGATGCAAAAATCTTAAATAGAATATTAGCAAAGAGACTCCAGCATGTAATTAAGAAGATCATCCACCATGATCAGGTGGGATTTATACCAGGAATGCAAGGTTGGTTCAACATTAGGAAAACCATCCACATAATTGACCATATCAA